>NW_006921933.1:1025357-1026545 GCF_000298275.1 Orycteropus afer afer
CTAAGGCACTTGACTACCTAACCAGAAGGCTGGCGGTTCAAACCCACCAGCCACTCCTTGGAAGGAAGGTTGGGCAATCTACTTCTATAGTGATACCACCTTGGAAACCCAAGGAGGAGTCGCTGTGAGTCAGATCCGATTTGATGGCAGTGAGTTTGGTTTTGGGTTTTAGTAGATCCTTAGCACTGTTGGTGTTGTCCTTGGGTGTTGTCCAGTCGAAACTAGAGGTGAGTACATGGCTGAGCAGACAGAGCACTGTGTCTGGAGTCTGACTTGGTTTTGAGCTGCAGCTCCATCACCTTCTGCCTCCCTGTGTTCCAGTTTATTACCTGCAGCAGAGTTTTTATGAGGAAGAAACTTGCCACCTTAAAAGCACACCATTAGCAAACAGTGTTACTGTCATAATAAGGGATAGAGCAAAAGTGTCAGAAATAAAAATGGATAAGTAGAAAGGAGTGCTATCAGGTCCCAAGGAGGCATAGAATTGGGCCTTCTTCACTGGGTGCATTTCTAGAGTTTGTTAGCAAAGTCAAGCTCCTCTAAAATATGGGAGAAGGTTAGAGCCCAAAAAACACCTGGAAACGTTGTTTTTTTTCCCCCCTCTTCAGTCTAAACCGTACAATGGACTACATGAGAATGCAGAATGCATTCAGAACAACAGAAGTCTTTAGAAGTGCATACACCTCAGTCCCAACGGCAAACATATCCAACCAATGCCTGTTTCATTGCAGTAAAGAACCTTCTTTGTTTTATCCACTGGAGTGCTTTGTAGACCAGGAAATGGGGTTTTAGAGTGAAAAGATCACAGACACAGACCTTGCTCTGTCTTCTGTCAAGACTGATGGTCTATGGAAAATAAAGCAAAAACAGAAAGTACCTAGATTCCGGAAACCACAAAATTAGGGAGAGAGAAAAGGGGCAGTTCATCTCTACCTGTCTGCTGGGACAGCAAAATCATTTCTTAAAGATAGCCCTTGGCTCTTTGCTAGTCTAGGCCAGCAGTCAACAAACTAGGGCCCACAGGCCATGTCCAGTTCACCACCTGCTTTTGTATAGCCCATGAGCTAAGAATGGTTGTTACACGTTCAAATAGTTGAAAACAATATTAAAAGACTATTTCATGATACATGACATTCAAATTTCTGTGACCATAAACAAAATTTTATTGGAACTCTAAACTCCAAAACC
>NW_006921933.1:1027325-1028905 GCF_000298275.1 Orycteropus afer afer
GTAGTGATACTGCCTCGGAAACCCAAGGAGGGGTCGCTATGAGTCGGGGCCGACTCGACGGCACACAACAACAACAACAACATCTAGCCCTTTATAGAAAAAGTTTGCCAATCCTTTCTCTAGGTCAATTATATTTTCTTTCAGTTGGTGAAACTGACCTAACATGACCTAATTGGTACTTGACCTAACTCTCACTAACTTTAAGACTGGAATTCAAAGGTGTCAGCCTCTATTAAAGACAGTTCCTGGAGCTCTAAACCATTCTCTTGACATTGGCCTTGAATTTACCACCACCACCATCTCCACGTACACATACAGTACAGACATACACACAAACACACATATGTACCCCAAATTCTGATTTCTATTTCCCCAATCTTTATACTCTCATATTTCTACTGCCTTACTAATACATGGTCTTCCATAATCCCTGATCTAGTAACATCATTTTTATTTAATAACAAACTAAATGAACCAACAATTTCAGAATAATATTTACTGGAACTTACAATTAACATCGGAGAGCTCCTATAATTAGGCTTTCCAATATTACATAGTCCCTTTATCAATTATGCTTTTACTATTTTGAATTCTGTTTCTTCTTTTCCCCTGCCAAACTAAGCCAATGTTATAGGTATGTTATTTGTAATAGTTAATCAATGGCAAACACATCAGCTATTGCACACATATTATCTAGTATTTTTAAACAGTCTAACTTTCTAAAAAAGAAATCTAGCTTATCAAAAGTACTATTTAGGATGGGCCTAAATTATGTCCAAACTAATCTTGAGAAGCAGTATGGTAAAGAGGAAATGACACTGGATCCAGATCTTACCCGACAGAGTGACATAAACTAGCTGGTGTTCTCGGACAGGTCACAGAACTTCTCTGGACATTTTCTTCACTGATAATAAAATTTGAGTTAGTTTAGACCCCATTCCCATAGTCCCTAATTCTAGATAAATAACTCACCCATCGATTTGGGTTTTTTATTTAGCATCATGTAAGACTTTAAGGAAGACCAAAGAAGAATCGATACCTTCGGATTGTGGTGTTGGCAAAGAATACTGAAAATACCATGTGCTGCCAGAAGAAACACAAATCTGCCCTAGAAGAAGTGCAACGTGAATGCTCATTGGAAGCAAGAATGATCCCCTCCTGACCTTGGGAAATGTGTGAAAATCAATATGCACGTCTAACATCAATAGTGCACCTGGCCTTCATTTCTCATACTTTGGTATTATTATCAGAAAGGACCAGGCACTTGAGAAATACATCACGCTTGGTAAAGTAGAGGGTCAGCGAAAAAGCAGAAGCCCCTCAGTGAGAGGAAATGACACGGTGGCTGCAACGATGGGCTCAAGCACAGCAGAACTGTGAGGCTGGCGCAGGACCAGGCAGTGCTTCGTTCTGTTCTCCTCAGGGTCACTATGAGTCGGAACCAGCTCAATGACACCTAACAACAACAGCAACTTTGTGCTACAACATGAGAAACCAATTCATGATTGATGAGGCCAGGTGCACTATTGAATTTTGGACATGCATATTGATTTTCACAGATTTCCCAAGGTCATTGAGGG
>NW_006921933.1:1029284-1030459 GCF_000298275.1 Orycteropus afer afer
TTATCCCTTTAGGCTGAAATAAAGCATTATAGTGTTTTTTTTTTTTTTTTTTGTTAAGAGAAACATTTCCTCAGACTGGAAGAAAACAGAGCTGTAATGGAAATGTGAATGCAAAGTTTGCAGCTGCAACCATCTAATATAACATTAGAATTCTTCATCTGTGAATTGCTCTGATTTTATGTACATATATTATTTGATAAGAATAGCATTTCTTCAATTTTATAGATTTTGCCACTCACTTAATTGGTAATGTAATAACTTGCTCTTATAAATCTGAAAATTAGGAATTCAAGCACACGCACAAAAAGAGAAAATTGATTCTTAATGGCTTTGTCATTTGCCCCAGTGCACTAGCATCTCTTCAGTGGGAATTTTCAGCCCTGTATACCTAATGATCAAATATTCTAAACTGTTGTTAAGTGCTGTCGAGTCAGTTCCAACTCACAGTGACCCTACGTACAACAGAAGAAAACACTGCCTGATCCGGTGCCACGCTTACAACCACTGCCCTGTTTGAGCCCACTGTTTTGGCTACTGTGTCAATCCATCCTGTTAAGGGTCTTCCTCTTTTTTGCTGACTGTCTACTTTACAAAGAACAATGTCCTTCTTCAGGGACTGGTCTCTCCTAATAACATGTCCAAAGTATGTAAGACAAAGTCTTGCCCTCCTTCCTTCCAAGGTTGTACTTCTAAAACAGATTAGCATATACTGTTGGCAGTTCCAAGGTACTTTCAATATTCTTTATCAACACCACAACTCAACTGCATCAATTCTTCTTTGGTCTTTCTTATTCATTGTCTAGTTTTCACATGCATATGAGGCAATTGAAAATATCATGGCTTGAGTCAGGCACACCTTGATACTCAAAGTGATCTTTGCTTCTTAACACTTTAGATAGGTCTTTTGCAGCAAATTTGCCCAATGCAATACATCATCTGATTTTTTGACAGCTGCTTCCATGGGTATTGATTGTGGATGCCAGTACTATGAGATCCTCAACAACTTCCATCTTTTTCCCCATTTGTTTCTTGCTGCTTGCTTTCTAAACTACCCCTTCTGGGATGCACACACAAACTTCTCCAGGCAACCTCAAGGTGTCTCAATATTTTGAACCATGACTATTTGAAAAGCTCTTGATATTTCTAAGGGCTCAGAAGGACTCAGCCATGCTCAG
>NW_006921933.1:1031282-1051095 GCF_000298275.1 Orycteropus afer afer
CTGAGGACTTTAACCCTGCGGGGGTGCTTGGGATATGAGGAGGAGACAGAGATTTTCTGATCTGCTCCTTATGGCAGCACTATGACGCAGCCGCTGTTCTTATCATGGTTTTGCGGATGAGGAAACACAGAGGTTAAGTTAATTGTCAAGTTCTCCCAGCTTCTAAGCAGTCAACCAGGATCGGACATCAGAGTCTAGATGATTGAGTCATTTCAGTCATTCCACAAGGACCATGCATTGTCAGCTTGAATTAAAGCAACTGACTACTATTAAACTATCATATTAAAATAGGAAAGGGGCCCTCTCCTCTTTTCAGGCATTCAGCAGGAATTGGTAACCAGCTGGGTTTCAATTTGTGGAATGTAAGCTTTTTGGGGGGTAGAGATGGGAAAGCTGTGACTTCTCTGGGCCCCTTGATGACTCCAGGCAAGTGTTTGACACCACACCCCAAGAAAGACATGGAAACAGCACTCAACCTAGATGTCCAAAGTCTTCTTTCTCATCTGTGCAGAGAATTCAGTAAAAACAAATTGTCATCAGAAGGAAAAGTGAATTGGCCTGGCAAACACTGTGAAGGGAGGGTCTAAGCAAATAGGATTTCTAGTCACTAGAAAAGACCTAAGAAAGAAAGGAACTCACTTTCCACTCACATAGGGAAAGAAAATGATGGTCCTTGGGGCCAGAAAGATCTGAGAAAGCACCACATCCTCCTACCTGTTTGATCTTGGGCACCCTACAGAGAACCAACGTCTGGATCTTTCAAATTTCTCATCTGTGAATGGGAATAATTATACCTACAAGTTTGCTGTGGGAATTGAACGCCAACTACCAAATACACACATCAGCAGTTTATTACCTAGGTTGCCTTCCCCTAATTCCCTGATTCAGAAATTTTAATTTTCTTCTATATATCACCTTTCTCCCTGGAAATCATTTCCCTCACATGGTCCTTTTCCTCACTTCCCTCCCCTAATCTTCCTACTGAAAAATCAGCTTCATCTTTTCCCTCCTTCATAGAATTCTCTTTGGATAAAGTATTTTCCCTGTGATAATTCCCACTGATTGGACATATCTGCTCAGCACACTGCAATGAAAACAACTGAATGCTTTAGCCCTTAAACATCTGCCTGACCAATGTTAACTAAATCCCTAACTCTGCACAAAGAAGTATTTTGGTCTTTGTTTAAGAGCCACAAGCAGGAACACAGTGCAGTGAACAGGAAGTTCCCATCTCCCCTAAGGGGTGTGCACGTGTATGTGTGTGTGTGTGTGTGTCTATGCACAGATAGTGCTTTCTCTGAGAAGAAAGGAAGGATTATTCTTGGGTTACCACACCCAGATTCCAGATCTTTGCTGCAGGTACACCTAAGGGAGCCATAAGCATCCTCTCCCTTTCCTTCAACTTCCAGAAGCCAAGTAGCAGTGCCAGGCAGCAATAGAAATACAGCATTTCCCTAGAGGAGAAGACAAATTCACCCCTTTGGCAGAAACCTTCAGGTTTATACGAGTCCATCTCTACCTCATATATCAGAGACCGGGGCTTGTCATCAAATAATACATCATGTTTTGAAAATACTCTGTGTCTCAAGTAGTGTATTTCTTAAAAAACAAGGCAATTGCCACATGCATTTGGTGTAGTAGACCAGGGAAACTGGTGGCCCTGAGTCCTTGTAAAAACACACGGTTGCTGGTACCCTCCATGAGGGTCACTTCTAAAGACAAAGATCAAGGTCAAGCATCCCACTTTCATTTAGCAACCTGTTGGAACTATCATTGATGAAATGTTCAAATAATTCTGAAACTGACTTTCATATTCACAGATGTTCCATGGAACAGCATTCTATGGAAAATTGGAACACCAAATCTCACAGTATATGGCTACTCTTAGTGTTAGTACACCCATCAAATCCAACTTCCAGGAGGATGGTGAAGGCCAGTGGTTGGTGAAGGTATAAGACTGTTTCATTCCACTATAATTAGTTTCTCTACCTATCTCCATGTCTAGCTCTTCTAATATTTCCTCTCATATTTTTACATCATACTTCCCGACTACCATCATGTCTACATTTGAACATTCCAAATACATTGAAAAGGTCAACAGCTGTGGTAGGTTACAGGAAATCAATCACTTGCCCTGCCCCCCACCCCAGATAATGCTTCTACAGCTACCATCTTCGTCAACATGCCTTAAGCTTATCTACAGGTCAGGCACTGTGCTCATCAACTTACATTCATTATCTTATTTAGTCTTATGAGATGCCTACTATTTATATTCTCATTTTACAGATGAGAAAACTAAAGTTAAGTTTTAATACATTAAGTAGTTTGTCCAAGAGGCAGCACTGAAACCCAAGTTCATAATAACTACAAAGCCTGCTCATTTGAACTCCAATTTATATATTTTTCTACCTATTATTACAATTAGTTTTTTTAACAATACAATTGTTGCTTCTTAGGATGAAACTCACGTGGAATATAAAAAAATCATGGCCATCTATTTTAATTGTAGTACAAATTTATTGAGAGGGTCACTTTTATTGAGTCATCCATCTTGGAGCTGTGAGAAGAGCAAGAAAAAGAGACAGGGACGGATTTTGACAGAACCCTCTGCCATAGTTCATCACTGTTCTGGTCATCCAGTGCCACTCTGACAGAAATATACCACCAATGGGATGGCTTGAACAAACAAGAGTTTATTCTCTTGCAGTTCGGGAGGCTAGAAGTCCAAGTTCAAAGTGCCAGGCTTTAGGGGCTGGGTGAAAGCCCCTCAACCTTGGGCTTCAGCTCTGCCTCTTACTTCTGGCCCACTAAAGTTAGAGGCATCTCTTCACTCAGGCAGCTACTGGCTGCTGAGGCTAACAAGCCCAAGGTCGACAAATAAAATGGCACAGTCCTGATGTTACCAAACCACATGGCAGGACATTAATTCAAGTCCATTGAAAGTCCCAAGGCTGGAAGAGTATGGCAGGCTGCTGAAAAATGACATAGCTACATGCAGGGTTCATGCATGCCATAAGCTAGAGACCATTCCCAAAGCTGCTGTTTATATACGGGAAGCAGACCACATACCCAAAGCCGGCTACTCAGCTGCTCACAGTAGATTCTACCATGGAGTTGACTACCAGTCACATCATGGGGAATATTACAACCAGCTGCCCAGTCACTCATCCAGGCCCAGCCAAGTTGATACACCTTAACCGCCACAAGCACCAAGCCTGGGCTCTGACAACTGGGTTCTAGTTTTGGCTCTACCTCAGCTCTCTGTAAAACTTGAACCAATGATCCAATCCCCAGGCTCATTTCCTTGAGTGCAAGTTATAATAGGTCATCCCACCAGGCTGTTGTTTCCATATGTTAGGAGAAGATTAGGTCTTTCACCACTCCTATTCACTCATGTAGGAGCTAAAGGCACTTGACTGCTACAAAAACGGCAAAGAGGCAACATCTTCCGACCTCCTCTAATCCCATGAGAGGAAGACAGGATTACCAGCAGTAACCCAAGGCCTATTACTGCAAGGCCAGACATGCTGCCTCCCTCCAGCCCTTTCTCCAACCATTCCTCCCAAAACACCAACAACCCCCCCCTGGGTTCAATAATTCAATGCAGTGGCCACACAGAACTCACAGATTATGGGGTTTATTAGGGAAGCACCAGGCTACAACTCAAGTTCAGGAAGAACACTCAGTCTCTCTCCCAGCCCAACGTCCCTCAGCCAACAGTCTCTCACAGTCTCTTTCCCAGCAGTGCTAGTCCCTCGGTGTCTCACTCAGCAATGCATATCTCTCGCGTCTCTTTCCCAGCAGCACGTGTCTCTTTCAGCAGCATGTCTTCCTCCACCAGCAGTCAGAGAGAGTTCTGCTTCCAGGAGGCCTCCTTTTGAGCCTGGCAGGGTGGTCAAACTAGCCAATCATAGCATCAGAACTCTAAGCACCTGAGAGAAAGTGGGCACCTCCCAGAACATTGTATTGTGCCACACCCAACAGAAATACTCCACGTGGATAACATTTACAATCAGCTCCTCAGTTGCTCATTCCACCACTGAGTTTACAATGACTTATGGGTAGAAAAGCCATACTAAGTAATTTACTACACTGCAACTGCTAACCAGAAGGCTAGCAGTTCAAACCCACCAGCCACTCCTCTGAAGGAAGATGGGGCAATCTACTTCCATAGTGATACTGCCTCGGAAACCCAAGGAGGGGTCGCCATGAGTTGCCTCTGACTCAATGGCACATAACAACAACAACAACATTCACTCATGTGCTTCCTCTCCCTTCAAAATATGTTGCTATTGTTAGGTACTATCAACTTGGTTCCAACTCACAGCTACCCTCCGTGCAATAGAACAACACACTACGCTGCACCATCCTCCCAACCACTGCTACGCTTGAGCCCATTGTTACAGTCACTGTGTCAATCCATCTCATTGAGGGTCTTCCTCTCACTGACTCTCTACTTTACCAAGCGTGATGACCTTCTCCAGGAACCTGCCCCTCCTGAAGAAGTATAAGAGATGAAGTTTTGCTATTCCCACTTCTAAGGAGTATTCTGGTTGTACTTCTTCCAAGACAGATTTGTTTGTTCTTCTGGCAATGCATATTAATTCTTCACCAGCACCACAATTCAAATGAATCAATTCTTTTTCAGTCTTTATTATTCACTGACCAGGTTTTGCATGCATACGAGGCAATTGCAAATGCCATGGCTTGGGTCAGGTGCCCCTTAGTCTTTGAAGTGGCATCTTTGCTCTTTAACACTTTGAAGTGGTCTTTGGCAGCAGATTTTCCCAACACAATACATCATTTGACTTATTCACTGCTGCTTCTAAGGGCGTTGATTGTGGACCCAAGTGAAAAATCCTTGACAATTCACTATCTTCTCCATTTATCATGATATTGCTTATCAGACCAGTTGTGAGGATTATTGTTTTCTTTATAATAAACACTTGTAGTATACTCACAATTTCTCACAATATATTCAGTTATTTCACAGTTTTTTGTTAAATAGTCAATGTTTATTTTGACTATTTAAGATTTAAGAAGCTGGGCCAGTACAGTGGTTAAGGCATTTGGCTGCTAACCAAAAGATCAATATTTTAAACCTACCAGCTGCTCCACAGGAAAAAGATGAAACGGTTTGTTTCACTAAAGATTTATAGCCTTGGAAATCCTATGGGGCAGTTCTACTCTGTCCTATAGGGTCATATGAATTGGAATAGACTCAGTGGCAGTGAGTTGGTTTGTGTTCACTGATGAGCCATGGATTATATCATAATTACATTTTCTCGCTTGCATTTTGTTTTGTTTTGTTTTCCCTGGAGTTAATAATTGCCTTAGTTTTTATTTCCTTAGGTTTTTTTGATTTCATGCCAAACTCACTGCCAGAGCTCAAAATTTCTCTCAATATGTTCAAGCGTATCACACAACTGATCAATCCCATTTTTATTGTTTTACTTCTCTGGGTGACATTCCTCAGGGAGTCCTTTATCCTCCTGCTCTGATCTGGACTGGCTTCTCTTCCAGCCTTCTGAACAGCTGAAATCAACAGCTCCCTTGTGTTATCTCCCCAGGAATATCTTTCTACTTTTCTTAGATTCAAATCCCTATTTTCTTGATCTTTTATCTTCCTCTTTCTTGGTTCTTTCTTGTTTTGATGAAGTATGTCCTTTAGAAGCTTCCTGAGAATTTGTGGAAATATTGCGTATCTAAAAATGTCTTACCTTGTTCTAAAATTTGATCAAAATCCCACAGGACAGTGATTTCGAGGTTTAAAATGAGTTCAAATTTTGAAGCTTATTCTTTATTGTCTTCTAGCTTTAAGTGGTGCTTTTCCAATGTGATTCTCTATCCTTTACAAGTAACCCATTTTCTCTTTCTTTGTTTTCTTTCTAGAACTCTTTAGTATGTCCTCTTTATACCAAGTGTTCTGAAATTTTTCAGTGATGTGTCCAGGTGTGTGTGTGTTTCATTCATTATACATGCATTAAATGAATGGTCCTATATAATTCACTTCTTTTAGTTCAATTTTCTTTACTATTTCTTTAACAGTTTGTGTTCCTTCCTTTTTTATCTATATTTCTTTTTGTAACTCCAATTATTTGGATGTTGGACTTCCTGGGCTATTCCTCTAAATTTCTTGCTTTTGCTCTTCTAATTTCCATATTTTGTCTTTTTAATATATTTTCTCAGAGATTTTCTCAAGTTTGTTTTCCATCTCTTCTATTATATTTAATTACTGCTTTTGTATTTTCAATTTCCAAGAGTCTATTCTTATCTTATGAACATTCCTTTTCCAAAATGGTATTTTCTTGTACCATGGATTCAACATATTCTCTTACCTCTTAAAATAAATTAGACCCCCCCCCCTTTTTTATTTTGCCTCTGCTCTCTGCATTACCTTGCTTTCCTCTACTTATTTTCTATTTCTGTTTTGGGCTCTCCCTTTCATAGTAGAAAGTCCCTGGATGGTGTGAGTGGTTTGCGATCAGGTGCTAACCTAAAGGTTGGTAATTTGAATCCCCCAGGAGCACCATGGAACAAAAGGGCTGATGAGCTACTTCTGTAAACAATACAGCCAAGAAAACCAGACAGAGAAGTTCTACTTTATTACACATGGGATTGCCATGAGTGGAAAGCAACTCAATGGCAACAGGTTTTTTGGTTGGTTTCATATTAGAGACCTTCAAGGAACACCTGGCCATCTGCTCTATTTCAAAGTGAAACATCCTTAGCAATCATGGGGGGTGATGAGTTTATGTTAATGGGGGAGCAACAACTTGGAAGGGGAGGGTGAGATTCTTACACAACTGAATGAGTGTGGTTGATGTCATTGAATTATATATGTAGGAACTGTTGAATTGGTGTGTTTTGCTGTATATATTCTTAACAATGACAAAATAAATATGAAAAAATAAAAATCTAAGACTGAGTGGAAGTCCAACTGCATGGGAGTAGGTAACAGTGGTGGACTTTACTGCAGTGTGACATGGAGAAAAGTGGGCCTTCACATTAGAAGGTTTTTTTGGGTTTTTTTTAATACTTGACTAGTCAGTTTCCCCATAAAGGAAGCCTTCACCCTCCTTCCTGACAGTGGACAAGATTAGCTGTCAGCACTTCGGAAGCTACACAGATGAACAGAGAACCCAAGTCTCATGGTTCAGAAGCCAGGCTTTTACTTACAACGTCCTTATTTTTATTATTGTTTATTACGTGTCCTTCTGCTGTGCCTAATTATCTCCAAATCCAGATTTTTTCTGGCTCAACTTAGTTAGAATACAAGCTTTTTGCTGCCACAGTCCAGGAGGAGAGGAATTTCATTTGACTGCTAATCAAAAGGCTGGAGATTCAAACCCACAAGCCATTCCTTAGAAGGAAGACTGGGCAATTTACTTCCATAGAGATACCTCCTCTGAAACTCAAGGAGGGGTCACTATGAGCCAGATCTGACTCGGAGGCAGTGAGTTTGGTTTGGTTTTCTTTGGACTTGGTCTTCCTACGTATTTTCAACTTGTTCAGTTATTTTCGGCTCAGCCTCACACTCTTGCCTTTAAAGATACCTGGAATGCCAACTGCTGAGCATTTCCAGAATTTGTCAATGCAAAGCAATTGCTTTTGGCAGAATTATTCTTCTCCTAGGTTAAATTTCACTATTATTTTAATGCTGTTCCAAGTAAGTTACTGTTTGTCTACTGTCTTTTGGGCTTTTAAAGTGTAGTTGACATTTCTCCACTTATGTCATCTCCTCTTTCATTCTCTTTGTGCTTTGGGAATTAAGCTTTTTTTTTTTTTAATAATATATTTACTCTCTTATTATAGGATTTCAGGGGCCATATTTAACTAAAGGTATATTTTGTGCTGTCTTTACTTAATATTTTATAACAAACATGCTGCTCAACAATAAATACTGAAAACACTATTTTTATAGGTATAGTGTATAATATAGCTAACCATTAACCTATGTTTGGAGACATAGGATAACTCTAATTTTTATTATTATACACAACTCTAAACCAAATATCTTTTTTCCTGAAGTTTCTCTTTGTCACTGACAATTTTCTTAAGATCTAGTTCTAGAATAACATTAAGGATTTGTTTTTATTTTTAAGCTATTGATACATATTATCTGATTTCCAAAAATATGGTAATAACTTATACTTCCAATGGCAGAGGCAGTAGCTACCATATGATTTGTTTCATCATCACCAACATCAACACCGATATTATTACTTCTTAAAATCTTGACCAGTTGTCTTAGTTGTTTTAATTTTAATTTCTCTGCTGATAAATGTGACAAGTATTTTCTCATATACTTACTAGTAATTTGTATCTCTTCTATTAATTGCTAAGAGACCAAATCATTTTACTTTTTCTAGTGTAAGGGTAGGTTATTTTTTATTTGTATGAATTCTTCATTTGTTACAAATTGTAAAGCTCTTTTAGTCATATTTGTCAAAAATATTTTTCAACTCTATTATTTGATTTCATGACTTTTCTAACATAGAGAAATTATAAATGTTTATATAATCAAAAATACCATCTTCTCTCACATGTTTAGTTTTCTCATCCCAAGATCAGGGTCAGAATATTGTCCTACATTTTCTCCTTTTTTAATAAGTTTTGAATTTTTGAAATTTTTGAAATTTTTCCTATGGAATTTATTTTGTAGTATTTTCTCCCAGTCAGTTAACCAAGTGACTCAACACCACTTCTTGTATAATCATTAATCCCTCAATTAATTTGTAATGCCACCTTGACCACATCCTAAGCTCTTAATTTTTGTAGAGTCTGTTTCTGGACTAATTTGGCCCTATTTGTCTGTTGATTCTTACTCCAACAGCTCTCTTTTAATTGCCATACTTTATAGTATGTTACAATATCTGCTGGAGAAAGCCCTACTTTGCTGTGCCTTTATTTATTTATTTATTTTTTTGCTAAATTTTCTTAACTCCTCTCATACTGTTTATTATTCAAGATGAACTTTAGAACGCTTTGTCAAGCTTCCAGAAAACAACAGCAACAACATGATTTCAATTAGAATTACATTAAATATGTACATTCATTTGAGAGGAATTAAAGTGTTGGCAGTATTCATTTCTCCTTTCTAGAAACATGACAAATTTCTCCATGTATCCAAGTCTTCTTTTATCTCTCCTGTGAAAGTTTTGCTGTTTTCTTCATCTATAGTCTGCATAACTATCCTGTAAGTTTATTATAGTAGATGTTTTACATTTGTATGCTATTTTGAATGATTTTTACCTTTACATTTCCTAACTGGTTATCATTACTACACTAGAAATATATCAATATTTGTTTTTATTGAGTCAAGTAAAGCAACTCTCATTATTTTTAAAAGCTTTTCAATTTTTCAAAATATCTCTGTTTTCTTAGGTAGACAATTATTTTACCTGCTAGGCTATATGATATATATGATAATGTATATATTGTATGATTGCATCCTCTTCTCTAGATCTTACTTCTGACCAATGTATTAGTAGGGTAGTATGAATGGGACGTGGAAAACATTGTCGTGATCCTGATTTTAATAGAAACGTCTTTACAAAGAGAATGTTAGGTGCTATTAGTTGGCTCTGATTCATAGTGATCTTATATGTAACAGAACAAAGCATTGCCTTGTTCTGTGCCATCCTTACAAATAGAACAATAATTACTATATTTTTTACTTAGTGCTTTATGCAAACTGGTCACTCTGCTAAATTGGCATATTGTTGTTGTTGTTGTTGTTATGTGCCGTCGAGTCAGCCCTGACTCATAGCGACCCCTCCTTGGGTTTCCGAGGCAGTATCACTACAGAAGTAGGATTGCCCAACCTTCCTTCCGAGGAGTGGCTGGTGGGTTTGAACCGCCAGCCTTCTGGTTAGCAGTCAAGTGCCTTAGCCACTATGCTACCAGAGCTCCCAATTGGCATATAGGTATACTCTTTCATTTAATCCTCATTATCATTTTAGGAGATAATTACTGTTGTAATCCCATTTTACAGATAATAATACTGAGGTTTGAGAGTAGAAATCTATCCAACGTTATCTACCTAGTCAATGGCAAAGCAAGAATCAACCCCATTCAACTCTAGATGGAGTTTGTGCTCTTAAGCACTATAACACATTTTAGTATTAAAGTAAGAATGAGTTTGTGATGGAAGTTTTTAAATATGACTGAGGCTTGTGTGAGCTTTCTTGCTTTTTTGGGGTTGTATTGTTGTTGTTGTTGAGATGGTAGAGAGAAGACCATATTGATTCTAGGCAGATGGAACATTTAAAAAAAAAAGGGAAATTCAAGTTGTAAGGGAAGTATGTAGGCCTTTACAATATAAAATGCTTCCTCATAATTCCTCAGTTTACCTATGAACACTGAGACCAATCACTAAGACAAAGAATTTTGATGACCAAGAAATAATGCACTTAAGAGTTTATTTAACACAATCTCCCACACAAATAGCAAAGCTGTATCATGTGACCTCTTGACAACTTCAGTTTCCAAAAATTTCTCAGGCAAGCATTTTGGTCTCATTAGTTCAGATCTTTGATTCACTGAATGATTACACAGAGAGTGGGGTTAGGGTGATCTGTGCTATTTAAGTCACATCCTGGCAAGGAGATGAGTTGAGGGAAATGGTATGCTTCCTTTTCCAGTGTGAAAAAGGAATCCAGCAATGCTAAAAATAATGTCTTTTAGAGTGTTACCCAAAATTATGTATTTCTGAAGCACAACCGTGGATTACTGGCTATGTACAGGCACCACTGGACTGCCACTACTGCAAGAAAGCCATGCCGGAAGCATTATGATCAGCTAGGAGAAAGGGAACGCCTTGCTGTTTCAACAGACAATTTCATTGTGGGGGTTGGAGGGAGAAGCTATTTTTCCCTCAGAAAAGATTACATCTAAGATTTTAGCTTTGAATACCACACTCCTAGGAAGGGTACAATTGATTGGAGCTAATTAAGTATCCTCGGCAGGAAGGTTGGGCAAACTACTTCTGTAGTGATACCGCCTGGGAAAAATCCAAAGAGGGGTCGCTATGAGTCAGGTCTGACTCGAAGGCACATAACAACAATTAGATATTCATCTAAGACAACACATTTTTTACAAGCTTTAGGGAAGCTTACCTTTGACCACTGAACAGAGAGCCAGCTCTATCTGAGGCAAGAAGCACAGGATTGCAATTTGGACCTAGTTTCTACTCCCGGCATTGCTGGGTGAAGCTCTTAACCTGTCAGTCCTCTGTTGACTCATTCGATGATTAGTAATACTAATAATGTTGCTTTCATTTACTTCGTAAGCCTTCTATGAGCTTGAAAAAGGCTTACAAATGGAAAAGTGCTTTTGAAAACTGAAACACACTTGACACGTGTAAGGAAAGATTCAACCATTTCCAGGACGCTCTCCCTAAAGAGCAGTCATATTTATTGCTCACCCGAACCCCTCAGAAAAAGACAAACAATCATCAGCAGTAATGGAGTTCTGCTCAGAGCCAGCCATTTCCAATTCAATCCAAAACCCTTGAGGCAACAAACTTTCAATCCAGGCACTACCCCCAAGTCTCCAATGAATGTAAGTTTCCCCAATACATGCGGTGAGCATTTAAACAGAAGCATCAGGCTGTGCCTGATCATATTATCCTATCAGGCAGGGAAAACCAAAATGTAAGAGTTAACAGAGCAATGACCTATTTCACATGGTCTTTAGGAGAGGGTTTGGCGAGAGATGTCACGTGAGCCTAGGACGACTTAGTGACCAAAGTCTTGGGTCACCATAGAGTTCCTCCACTCCCCTTGGTCTCTTCCTCCAGCTGTTTCTGTATACAGTCTACAGTGGCTCTGTGTACTGGGGACTGAGCTTAAATTGAGCTTGAGACAGGGGCCATGGAATGATTGAGTAGTGAATTAGATAGAAAATTGCAGTGTTTGTGCCCTAAGTGAGAGAATCACTGCATTCAACCAGCTGCTACGACTTGAGTATTTCTCACTTTCTTTGACATTTTTCAACAGGAGGACTTGATGTAAAACATATTTGTCTTTTTAGATACTCAGGAGCTGCCTTTTCCCCTCAACAGTTTTTTAGAATACTCCTTCCACATCTCGAACGTTCCTTAGCACCATCAGAGTAAATCGTGAGCTACGTAAGTCCACACACGGAAAGGGGTGAGAGCAGAGATGAGTGTGGCTTTTCCACCTGCTGGAAGTTCACTGGGCCCCAGTCACAACAACCAGCCCTGAAGGTGGCACACAGAGGAATAGGCTGAAAGTAAAAGGTAAGGATACCTACCACAGGGAGAGTTTTTCTGTTACGTTAGCTTTTCGGGTTTAACACAAAACTGTTTCCTTCCCAAGATGTACTCAAAATTAAGTCAAATTTGAAAATTCCTGGATTCATTGATTTGCATTTGCTCATTTATGCATAACAACCACCAGTTTTTTTACAAGCAGACGAGGTGCTGGTTATACACAGCAAAACTTACTTCAACACCCCCGACTTGAACCTACTCATATCTGGTGCTGTGCTAGGCCCGGAAAGAAAGTAAAATATGATCCAGGCCCTGGACCCCAGGGATTGACATGTAACTGTGATCCCAGGCAGAGTAAGAGGACTACTAGAAGAGAATCATCAAGTGCTTTGGCAGCCTCATTAAGTGATCGACAGCTTTTATAAGTAAACACAAAAGTCCATTAGCATGGATTAGGTTACAGGATGACCAGACACCAAGACAAGGTCTCCTGGCCCCTTCACAATCTGAGCTCACCAGATAGAAGGCCCTATTCCCAATCAGTCCCCATCATATTACACAGTACAAATAGTGGCTCACAATTTTTCAAATAAACGCTCCACATCGACTCTTCTAAGTCTTTATTCACATGACTCTTTCTGCCACAAAGGCCATTCCACCCACTTCACCACTGAAAAAGGCCATATTCCTTAATAAGGCCCAGCTCCATGATCCGTAAGGTGAAAACAAACAACACGACGTCACCACAAGCTTATTACTCTATGATATGTGAATCTAAAAAATACATCTACTCTTCATTTATTCACTATCTTATTACTCAACATTTCACATTTAAAACAATGGTAAAAAATCTATAATCCTAATATTTTGTGCATTAATGACATATACCTGGCAGTAAAGAATGCTATGGTGTGAGATGAGAGTAACATTGGCTGTAGTGATTAACTTTATGTGTCAACTTGGATGGGCCATGATTCTCAGTGGTTTGGCAGTTAAGCAATGACATAATTTGGTACTTATGTCGTTGTTGTCATTAAGTGCCACTGAGTCAGCTCTAACTCATCACAACCTTAGGTAAAACAGAACAAAACACTGCCCACAGTCCTGCCCAGCCTCACAATCCTTGCTATGCCTGAGACTATCATTGCAGCCACTGTGTCAATCCATCTCATTGAGGGTCTTCTTTTTTACTGACTCTCCACTTTACCAAGCATAATATCCTTCTCCAGGGAATGGTCCCTTCTGACAATATGAACAAAGTAGGTGAAATGAAGTCTGGCCATTCTCGCTTCCAAGGAGCATTCCGGCTTCACTTCTTCCAAGACAGAGTTGTTAGTTCTTCTTGCAGTCCATGGTATTTTCACTATTTTTCATCAACACTACAACTCAAAAGCATCAACTCTTCTTCAGTCTTCCTTAATCTTCAAAGAAACATCTTTTTTCTTAATCACTTGAAAGAGGTCTTTGGCAACACATTTGCCCAAGTGCAATATACACTACTGCTTCCATTGGTGTTGAAATGGTGTTGAAGTTGAAGTAATATGAAATCTCTGACAACATTTATCTTTTCCCAATTCATTGTGATGCTGTTTATTGGTCCAGTTGTGAGGATTTTAATTTTCTTTGTGTTGAGGTGTAATCTATACTGCAGACTGTAGTCTTTAATCTTCATCAGTGAGTGCTTCAAGTCATTCTCACTTTCAGCAAGCAAGGTTGTATTGTCTGCATATTGCAGGTTGTAAATGAATCTCCCCCCAATCCTGATGCCATATTCTTTGTATAGTCCAGCCTCTCAGATTATTTGTTCAGCATACAGATTGAATAAGTAGGATATAACCCTGATGCACTCCCTTCCTGATTTTAAATCATTAAGTATGTCCTAGCTCTATTCAAACTACAGCTTCCTGATCTATGTACAGGTTCTTCATGAGCACAATTAAGTGTTTAAGAATTCCCATTCTTCTCAAAAATAAATAAATAACCCAAACTCATTGCTGTCAAGTTGATTTGACACATAGTGACCCCTTCCTTGGGTTTCAGAGACGATATCTCTATAGAACTAGATTGCCTAGTCTTCCTTCCAAGGAGTGGCTGGTAGGTTTGAACCACCAGCCTTCTGGTTAGCAGTCAAATAGGCACTATGCCAATCCACACAGTCAAATGCTTTTGTGTAATCAATAAAACACAAGTAAACATCTTTCTGGTATTCTTTGCTTTCAGCAAGAACCATCTGACATCAGCTATGATATCCCTCATTCCACCTTCTCTTCTGAATCCAGATTGCATTTCTGAAAGTTCTCTGTCAATAAACTGCTGCAACTGTTTTTGAATTATCTTCAAGATTTTACTTGCATGTGATATTAATGATATTGTTTGATAATTTGCACATTCTTTGGGAATCACCTTTCTTTGAAATGGGTAAAAATATGGATCTCTTCCAGTCAGTTGGCCAGGTAATTATCTCCCAAATTTTGGGGCATAGACAAGCAAGTGTCTCCAGGGCAACACTCATGTTGAAACATCTCCATGGGTATTCCATCAATTCCTGGAGCCTTGTTTTTTGCCAATTCCTTCAGTGTAGTTTCGACTTTTTCCTTCAATATCATTGGGTTTCAATATGCCACCTCCTGAAATAATTGGACATCAACCAATTCTTTTTTGTACAGTAACTGTATTCCTTCTAACTTCTTTTGATTCTTCCTGCATCATTCAATATTTTGCCCATAGAATCTTACAATATTACAACTTGAGGCTTGAATGTTTTCTTCAGTTCTTTCACACTGAGAAATGTCAAGCATGTTTTTCCCTTTTGGTTCTCTAAATTCAGGTCTTGCACATTCCATTATAATAATTGACTTTGTCTTCTCGAGCTGCTCTTTGAAATCTTCTGTTCAGCTCTTTTATCTTGTCATTTCTTCCATTTGCTTTAGCCACTCTCCTTTCAAGAGTAAGTTTCAGAGTCTCTTCTGACATCCAGTATGGTCTTTTCTTCCTTTCCCATCTTTTTAATGACCTTTTGCTTTCTTCATGGATGATATTCTTGATGTCATCCCACAATTTTTCTGGTTTTTGGTCATTGGTGTTCAGTACATCAAATCTATTCCTCAGATGGTCTCTAAATTCAGGTGGGATATAATCAAGGTCATATTTTGGCTCTTGTAGATGTGTTTTAATTTTCTTCAGGTTCAATTTGAACTTGCATATGAGCAATTCATGGTCTGCTCCACAGCCAGCATTTGGCCTTGTGCTGACTGAAGATATTTCCACAGATGTAGTCAATCTGATTTCTATGTACTCCATCTGGTGAGGTCCCTGTGTATGGCCATCACTTATGTTGTTGAAAAAAGATATTTCCAAAGAATAAGTCATTGATTGATCTTGCAAAATTCTATCATGTGATCTCTGATGTCATTTCTGTCACCAAGGTCCAACTATCAGTGATTCTTCTTTGTTTCCAAATTTCATGTTCCAATCACCAGTAATAATCAGTACATCTTGATTGCACATTTGGTCAATTTCATACTGCAGAAGTTGGTAAAAATATTCCATTTCCTCATTTTTGGCTTTAGTGGTTGGTGTGTAAATTTAAATAATAGTAGTATTAACTGGTCTTTCTTGTAGACATATGGGTATTATGTTATCATTGACAGCATTGTACTTTGAGATAGATCTGGAAACATTCTTTGTGACGATGAATGTCATACCATTCCTCTTCATCAGAATAGTAGATTATATGGTTGTCTGATTCAAAATGTCCAAAATCAGTCTATTTTAGCTAGTTCCTAGGATTTTTATGTGCTCCATTTTCATTTTTGACAGCTTCCAATTTTCCTAGATATATACTTCATGTGTTCCATGTTCTGATTATTAATGGATGTTTGCAGCTGTTTCTTCCCATTCTGAGTCATGTTACATCAGCAAATGGAGGTCCTGAAAGCTTTATTCCATTGACATTGTTAAGGTCAGCTCACTTTGAGAAGGCAACTCTTCTCCAGTCATATTTTGATTTCTTTCCAACCTGAGAGACTCATCTTCCAGCACTATATTGGACAATGTTTTGGGGCTATTCATGAAGTTTTCCAGTAATATATCAGACAGAGTTTCACTGATATTCATAAGGTTTTCACTGGCCAATACTTTGAGAAATGGATGGCCCCTTCCTTCTTCCAATTCTGTCTTAGTCTGAAAGCTCTGCTGAAATCTGTCCACCATGGATGACCCTGCTGGCATGTAAAATACTGGTTGCATAGCCTCCAGGCTCACAGCAACACATAAGCCACCACAGTATGACAAACTTACAGAAGAGGGATAGTTATGAGTCATCCTCAATTTTCACATAACCCCAATTTTTGCCTAAAAATCTGGTTTTAGAACCTAACCATGTCTGTGAGAAGAAGGTGTATATAAAATAGTTCATCTTTTTTGACTCCATAAAGCTTTTCCTGATGTCTTGAGGCATAATTCCCTTTTTAACTCTCAGTTTCCATGTAATATGCTCCTACTGGTACTACAGCACTTAATATATGCATTTTAATTAGCTGTTTTGTTGTTGTTATTAGTTGCCAAGGAGTCAGCTCCAAATCATGGAGACATTATGTGTAACACAGTGAAACGTTGCTCAGACCTGCACCTTCTCCATGATCTTTGATACATTTGACCCCACTGTATCAATCCATCTCATTGAGGTTTCCTTCACTACAGACATTTTACTAAACCCTTTACTTTACTAAACATGCTGTTCTTTTCTAGAGATTAGTCTTTCCTGATGATGCATCCAAAGTAAGCAAGACAAAGTCTCACCATCCTCTCTTCTAAACAGCATTACAATTGTAAATTAATTGTTTATTAGTCTTTTATTAAGGAATCTTGGTGGTGCAGTCATAGGGCACTTAGCTGCTAACTAAAATGTTAGTGGTTCTAACCCACCAGCTGCTCCACAGGGAAAGTCTCCTTCCAGAAAGATTTTCAATCTTGGAAACCTATGGGGCAATTGTATACTCTGTCCTATAAGGTTGCTCTCAGTCAGAATCAACTTGATGACAATGGGGCTTTAGCCATTTAGTAGTTTTATCCCTCCAGGTAGAAAATGTGCAGCTCAATGGTAGGGTCTGCAACTAACTTCATTGTTATTGTATTTAATAAACTGTGACACACCAACCACTGTTCCAAGGGCATTACATGCATTTATCCACCTAATCTTCACAACAACCCTATGAAATAGATAATATTGTTAGCCCATTTTGCCAGTGAGGGAACTGAGATAAAGAGAGTTTTAATAATGGGGTCACACAGTCAGTAAGCAGCAATCAGAAACATGAACCATACTCTTAACTGCTACACCATGTGGCTTTTTTTTTTTACTTATCTGTGTTCCTCAGTGCCTGACCCAGAGGTCTAGCACTTAAAATGTGGATCTCTGTAAACGTATACTAGATGATTAAAAGAATGAGTAGATTATCAGAACTTGTTGGCCAAAGTTAGACGCCCCTGAAAAGTTCTAGGCTTCACACCAGAAGGGTAATGAGCAGACTTGAAGATAGTTGGGAGAAATCCAAGAAGATGGAAATGAAGAATTACACCAAAGGACTCAGGTTGCTAAGGCTTGAAAAGTGAAAGCTGAGGGCTGGTTTCGTAATGATCTTCCAGGCCAAGGTGGCTGATTCCTGAGGACAGTGACTGAGCTGTTTTTCTCCACCTCCCCGGAGAATGAAAGAGAGGAACCAGGCCTAAGCTGCCATGGGCTCAGTTTAAATCGGCCACAAGGAAGAATTTCCTTAGCCTAAGGATTGTTTGTTAGACTCAGGAATGACTTATTGGGAGAGGCCACAGAGGCCCATCTGTCTTCAGCGTTTTGAACTTGCTTCTGCTCAGAGTGAGGAGCGTGTAGAGTGAAAACAAACACTGAGATGTCATCCAAAGTCTCTTGCAGCCTGATGAACCTATGATATTTGAATAGAAGAAATTCACCAAACAGCTCACCTTCCTCAACCCCGTGAATGAACGAATGTGTCTCATGCAATTTAAAAAGCAACAACAAAAACTTACAACTGGCAGTAAGAAAAGGAGTCTTCTTAGAACAAGTATTTAGAACTGCGTTCCAAATATAACAATAGACGAATAAAATGCAACTTGTTTTTTAATGAACCTAAACTCCTACAGTGGTGTCAAACATAACGATTGTGAACAGGGTGCTGAACTGGGCAATATTTTGTTCTGTTGTATATGAGGTTGTTATGAAGTGGAGTCAATGTAATGGCAATTAACAAGACTTTGGAAGCATCTATATTAACATAATTTCTTACTAGGTCCACTTTACCCTAGCAATAGTTTGAACAGGGCAGTCTGCACCACCATATACGAGGTTCACTGTGACATTGTCACCATTCACTGACTGTATAGATGACGTCGGTATCTCAAAGCAGAGTCCTGTAAATGTAAAGCAAACTCAAAATATGAACCACTATTCCATTGATGATCAAACATAAAGTCAGCCTCCCGAGATCAGAAAACAACACTAAACTATTTTCCTTCTCACCTAGAAACTAAAACACTTAATAATAATGCAGGGAGAAGGGGAGGTACAGAGTACACAAGACATTTTGTATTTGGTATTATTTAAAGATACATTTCTGTTTTATTTTTGGTAAATAGAAATAAAACCCTATACTTGTAGAATGGTGTGTAGTGGCCAAGTTCTTTCAAATGCACACTTGTTTCACTGCTTCTTACTTGGGAGATGGGTATTTATTTATTTTTTTATCTCATAGAAGAAAGCACTCACAGAGATGAGGGTGTGAAATACTTTATCACGTATCATTTTGTTATATAATACTATACTATATTACTATATTGCTCATATTTATTATAACTCAAGGTCACACATCTAGGATCAGTAGACATTGTTGAGCCAGGCTGTCTGGTTTCTCAGCTAACCACTTCCCATACACTGAGTCCTGCTGGGGACAGAGCTGGCTTCAAGAGTGGCCTTCTACACTATTAACAGCCTCTGTGGGGAGTCGGAGAGCTGGTGTGCACCACTCCAATAATCTACTCATATGCTCTAAGAATATCAAAGGTGCCAGTGACACCAGAGACATATATAAGAGACTTTTCCATTAGCCTGGAGTGAAAAATATCCATAATCAGTGTAGTAGAAGAGGTGAGATTCAAACTCAGTCCTTGACTGCTTTCCTCCATAAAGACTTGGCTCAAATGACATCAACTTATAAAATTGTACCAGTCCCCCTCACTCTAAGTGGGCAGGTGTAATTCTAGAGTGGCTATGTGCTATGAGGCCAGACTGCCCGGATCTCAGTTCTACTTGCTAGTTGAGTGATCTTAGGAAGATTATTTAACATCTCTGAAGCTGTTTCATCTGCAAAATAGGGACACTACAAGAATCTTCCCAAACACAGAGTTGGTGAGAATTCTTTAAGTTAATATAATTAAAGTACTTAAAATAGGTCCCAGCATAGAATGAGTTCTCCATCAATGTTGTTGGGTACTGTCAAGTTGGATCCAACTCATTATGATTCTACAACAGAAGAAACCACTTCCCAGTCCTGGACTGTCCTC
>NW_006921933.1:1051715-1056020 GCF_000298275.1 Orycteropus afer afer
CACATCCCTAAAGCAGCTGCTCATGGCAGATTCCACCATGGAGTTGATTGCCAGTCTCATCATAGGGAATAATTACCACCAGCTTCCCAGCCACTCAACTAGCCCCAGCCAAGTTGACACACAACCTTAACTAAGACACACAACCATAATTCAAATGCATCACTTCTTTGATCTTGCTTATTTATTGTCCACTTGTCACAGGCATATGATGTGATTGAAAACATCATAGCTTGGGTTATGCACACCTTAGTCCTCAAAGTGACATATTTGCTTTTAAACACCTGAAAGAGGTCTTTTGTAGCAGATTTGTTGAATGCAATACATTGTTTGATTTCCTGACTGCTCCTTCTATAGGTGATCATGGGGGGCCTGAGTAAAATGAAATCCTTGATAACTTTAATATTTTCTGTTTATCATGATGTTGCTTTTTTGTCCAGATGTGAGGATTTTTGTTTTATGTTGAGAAGTAATCCATCTTGAAGTCTATAGTCTTTGATGTTCATCAGAAAAGTCATCTTCATAGAGGGACAAATGCTGTGTTAGTTTATTATTGTAAAAAGTCAAGGAAATGTTTAAATATGGAAGGAAACTTTCTTTGTTGGCTATCAGGGGTAGGAGCAGAGGGGAGGGGAGGGAACCATAACTAGAAAAATAATAATAATAAATAAAATTTTAAAAAGAGTCATCTTATTTTTAGCAGCAAGGTTGTGTCATCTTTGTATCACAGATGGTTAATGAGTCTTCCTCCAATCCTGATGTTGTACTCTTCTTCATATAATCCAGCTTCTTATATTATTTGTTCAGCATACAGATTGAATAAGTATGGTGTAAGGATAGAACCCTGATGCGCACCTTTCCTGATCTTAAACCAAGCATTATTACTGGAACAACTATCTCTTGGTCTGTGTACTGGTTCCACATGAATATAATCAAATTTTAAGAAATTCCCATTCTTTGCAATGTTATCCATAATTTTTTAGTATCCACAATGTTGAATGCCTTTGTACAGTCTATAAAGCATAGATAAACATCTTCCAGTAGCTTCTGCTTTCTGCCAAGGTACCTCTGAAATCAGCAAAGATATACATCATTCCACATCTGCTTCTGATCCTAGCTTGAATTTCTGGCAGTTCCCTGTGTATGTACTGCTGAAATTATCTTCAGCAAAATTTTGCTTACGTATGACATTAATGATATTGTTTGAAAATTTCCTCATTATATTGTATCACCTTTCTTTAGAATGTACACAAATATGGATGGATCTCTTCCAGTTCGTTGACTAGGTTGCTGCATTCCAAATTTCTCAGCATAGACAATTGAGCATTCCCAGTGTTGTAAGAAGGGACCATTCCCTGGAGAAGGATGTCATGCTTGGTAGGGTGGAGGGTCGACGAAAGAGGGGGAGGCCTTCAAGGAGATGGATTGATACGGTGGCTGCGATGATGGGCTCAAGTATAGCAGGGATTGTGGGGCTGGCGCAGGATCGGGCAGTGTTTCGTTCTGCTGTGCATGGGGTCGCTATGAGTCGTACTCGACGGCACTTAACAACAACAACAATGTTTCATATGTTTGTTGAAATATCTCTACTGATATTCTATCAATTTCTTTATTCCTGTTTTTTTGACAATGCCTTCAGTTAAGCTTGGACTTTTTTCTTCAATATCATCAGTTCTTGATCGTATGGTACCTCCTGAAATGGTTGAACTTCAACCAATTATTTTTGGTACAGTGATCTGTGTGTTCCTTCCATCTTCTTTTGATGCTTTATCTTTAATTTTTTTGCCCATAGATTCTTTCAATATTGCAAGTGGAGGCTTGAATTTTTCTTCAATTATTTCATCTTGAGAAATGCCAAGCATGTTCTTCCCTTTTGGTTTTCCGACTCCAGCTCTTACCACACTTCACTATAATACTTTACTTTGTCTTCTCAAGCCACCCTTTGAAATCTTCTGTTTAATTTTTTTTATGTTAACATTTCTTCTGTTCACTTTAGCTACTCTATGTTCAAGAGCAAGTTTCAGAGTCCCTTCAGACATTCAGTTTGAACTTTTCATTCTTTCTGTCTTCCTAATGACTTTTTGCTTTCTTCATGTATGATGTCCTTGATGTCATTCCACAACTTGTCTGGTCTTTAGTCATTAGTGTTTGATGTGTCCATTCTAGTCTGGAGACTATCTCTAAATTCAGGTGGGATATACTCCAGGTCATACTTTAGGTCTTATGGACTTGCTTTAATTTCCTTCAACTTCAACCTGAATTTGGATATGAGCAATTGATGGTCTGTTCCATACTTGGTCCCTGGTCTTCTTCTGACAGATGCTATTGAGCATCTCTACCACTGATTTCTGGGGATGTACTAATTTTTATTCCTGTGTATTCCATCTGGTGAAGTCCACATTTATAGTCACTGTTTATGTTGTTGAAAAAAGGTATTTGCAATGAACAGGTTGTTGGTCTTGCAAAATTCTATCATGTGATCTCTGGCGTCATTTCTATCACCATTACCATATTTTCCAGTTACTGATCCTTCTTTGCTTCCAATTTTCACATTTCAATCAGTAATAATTACAAGTGCATTTTGATTGCATCCATCAATGTTAGCTACTTCTAATATTATCACCTTCTCTGAGTACCCAAGCTTTTGTCATTTTTCTAAATAAAATATTAGCATATTTATTATAACATTCTGCTACCATTTTGTTAGTCATTACCGACCCTACTCCTTCCTGAATCCAGAGACTAGCTCCTCCAGCAATCTCTTCTCAGGTGGTAGCCCTTGTATCCATCTAGTCACCAAAACAAGAAACATGGGAGTCATTTGACTCCTCCTTCACTCTAAATCAGTCACAAAATCCTGAGGCTCAGACCTTCTAGATATTTCTGGAATTCGCCTCTCCAGCTACATCTTGTTTTCTTTGGTCCAGTAAGCTCTCCCTTACATTGGTGAAGCAGCTTCTTAACTGGCTTCTGGCCTCCAGTCTTGTCACCCACTGATTTATCCTCCACAGTGAAGCCAGAATGATCTTCCTAAAAGATATATTTGGTCCCAATTTCACACCTCTGCTTAAAACCTTCTATAACTCTCTCTCTATCAAACGATGTATTACGTTGGGTAAATCTGCAGCAAAAAGATCTCTTTAAAGTGTTCAAGAGCAAAGATTTCACTTTGAAGACTAAGGTGTGCCTGACCCAAGCCAAGGTATTTTCAATAGCCTCATATGCATATGAGAGCTGGACAATGAATAAGAGAGATCGAAAAAGATTTGATGCATTTGAATTGTGGTATTGGCAAAGAATATTGAAAACATCATGGACTGCCAGAAGAATGAACAAATCTGTCTTGGAAAAAGTACAGTTGGAATGCTCCTTAGAAGTGAGAATAGCCAGACTTCATCTCTCATTCTCTGGTCATTTTTGCAGAATGGACCAGTCCTTTGAGAAGATATCATCTTGGGAAAGTTGAAGGTCAGCAAAAAAGGGGAAGATCCGCAATGAGATGGATTGACACAGTAGCTGAAATGATGGGCTCAAGCATAGCAAGGATTGCAAGGATGGTGCGTGACCAGGCAGTGTTTTGTTCTGTTGTATGTGGGTCACTATGAATTAGAACCAGCTCAAGCATGCCTAACAATAAAAACATAGCTCTCTACTTCCCATTGAAACTCTTTGATAGGACCATACAGAATTTTTCTCCAGCCTCCACCTTTAGACTCCCCAGCACCTCTCCTGCCTCACCCTGGAAGGCCAGTACCTGGACAAGCTGCTACTTCCTCAACACATACTTTAGCATCACTCTCCTCTGTGCCTCTGACAGGTTCTCTATCTTGGCCTTGAATACTCTTCCTCAGTTCTCTAATAATTAGCTTGAGCATTACCTCATAGATCATCGTATGTGGTAGAGGATGAGCTAAAGTCAAAAAGAGGAAGACCCTCAATAAGATGGATTGACATAGTTCCTACAACAATGAGCTCAAACATAATGATTGTGAGGATGATGCAGAACTGGGTAACGTTTTTTCTGTTGTATGTAGGGTCGCTATCAGTCAGAACTAACTTAACACCACTTACCAACAACAGCACTATAACCTCAACCAGGAAAACCACAAGTCCGATTGGAGACTGCTCTTCAGAGCTTCTGTTATACATGAAGAATCTGTTGTTTCTGAAAACTATCACCCCATCTTATAATTAAAATGACCTGCTAACCATTCTCCAGGAGCTCTGGTAGCATAGTGCCTAAGGCACTTGACTGCTCACCAGAAGGCTGGCGGTTCAAACCCACCAGCCACTCCTTGGAAGGAAGGT
>NW_006921933.1:1057040-1059892 GCF_000298275.1 Orycteropus afer afer
CCCAGCCACTCAACCAGGCCCAGCCAAGTTGACATACAAACATAACCACCACACCACCTGTCTTTAAATTTTGCTTACTGCGGTAGCATGAATGTTGTCATGATGCTAAAAGCTATTGCACTGATATTTTAAATACCAGCAGAGTTACCCATGTTGATTAAGTTTTAGTATACTTTCCAGAGACTGAGAAAAACTAGGAAAAAGCATCTGGTGGTCTACTTCCAAGAATTAGCCAATGAAAACCCTATGGATCACAACAGGATGCTATTCCACGTAATGCTGGATGACAAGACCCTAGCTTGCAAGGCACTCAAGACACACAGTGGCTGCAACGATGGACTCGAGCACACTAACAATTGTGATGACAGCAAAGGACTGCAAAATGCTTCTTTCTTTTGGACATGAGGTCACCGTAAGTTGGAGCTGATTTGGTGGCAACTCACAACAACAAAAACAGCAACTAGCAGTACTTACTGAAGTGCTCTTGTGAGCACTTTCTGCAAATACTAAAACATAAGGAACTCTGGTGGTTAAAGCATTTGGCTACTAACCAAAAGGTTGGCAGTTTGAACCCACCAGCTGCTCTGTGGGAGAAAGATGAGGCAGTCTGCTTTTGTAAAGACTGGCAGCCTTGGAGGCTCTATAGGGCAGTTCTACTCTGTCTGATAGGGTCATTATGAGTTGGAATCAGCTCAGTAGCAATGGGTTGGGAATCCTTAGAACTACCTTATCAGGTGGGAGCTCTGGTGGCGTAGTGTCTAAGGCATTTGACTGCTAACCAAAAGGCTGGTGGTTCAAACCCCCCAGCCACTCCTTGGAGGGAAAGTTGGGCAATCTACTTCCATAGTGATACCACTTCAGAAACCCAAAGAGGGGTTGCTATGAGTCAGATCTGACTCAACGGCAGTGTGTACCTTATCCAGTAGAAGTAGCTACTCTAATTATTCTGTTCTATAGATGAGGAAGGAAGGTTGGGCAATCCTACTTCCATAGTGATACTGCCTTGGAAACCCAAGGAGGGGTCGCTATGAGTCGGGGCCGACTCGACGGCACATAACAACAACAACAACAGATGAGGAAACTAAAGTACTGAGAGGTTTAAACACTTTCCCAAGGTAACACAGTTACTAGCTGATGACACTGAGCTTAGAACTCAGAGCCTGGCTCTAGAGTATAAGCTCTTGACCTTTGTGCTAGAGCATCTCACCTAAGACAGATGAAGATACCTAAACCAAAACAGCTCAGGTGCTCTAGCTCCAGCTTTACAGATGAGGAAATTGAGGCACAGGCAGGTTATATTAAAACCAATCAGGGAAAAGGAAGAAAGCTGAGCTGGGGGATGGTAATCTCACTACTTACTAACCAATACTAGAACTCAGGCAAGTCCCTGATGCTCCCACAGCCTGGGTTCAAATTATGGCTAAGGGGCCAGATCAAGTCTCACCTCCCTTCCAGATCAAATATGCAATTCCATTCAGTTTGGCAAATATTCATCCAGCAATATCATGGGCCAGGCTCCGTGCTCAGTGACACAGGCAAATACTATATATCTTGGCCCCTGAGGAATGCATCTTCTTGGTGAGAAAATAAGCCCAGAAGGGTAATAGTGCTCTTGCTGTTGTTAGGTGCCCTCAAGTCAGCTCCAATTCACAGCAACCCTATGAACAACAGAATGAAACACTGAGCTGCCCCTGAGCCCAGCTTCAATCCTTGCTATACCCGAGCCCATCATGGTAGCCACTGTGTCAATCCATCTCATCGAGGGCCTTCCCCTTTTTCACTGACCTTCTACTTTACCAAGCATGATATCCTTCTCCAGGGAACAGTCCCTTCTGACAACATGACCAAAGTAGGTGAGACAAAGTCTGGCCATTCTCGTTGCCAAGGAATATTCCAGCTGCACTTCTAGACAGACTTCAAAATGGCCACAGTGCAGTGACATAGGTTATTTTAGAGGAAACCATTTCAAGATAAAGAAGTATCCAGAAGTGAGCCCTCCACCCCTATGTAATGTTTCTCAACTGACAGTTGCCAAGCACAAAGAACTATCATCAAGTCTCCATCCCACCTTCCCTTCAAAGCCTCACTTAAGCAAAATCACCTGGGTTTGCAATTGAGGAAGAAGAGGCACTAGGTTAAGTTAATTGTGCCAACACTGTGGCATTAGCTATGACCGTCTCCGTTCCCGACCTCTCCCCAGAGCCCGAGTGGGCTATGGATGACACAACCATTCACTTTGACACAGTTGCTATTGGTTTTCCAGTATGGGCTATCTGCTTAAATGGATTTTCAGATTTACAATTGATTCTAAAAATTGCATCCAGCTCATTTTCAACTCCCTGGGTAAGCTACTTCACTTAACAACATCCAACTAAAAGACATGCTGAAGAAGTGAGTGAGCAAAGCATTATTTTGCCCAACTCTTAATTTATTAAATACCAAGAAAAAAAACACTATCAAGGGGACTTCTCAAGGACCAAATTTCTATGATATCATTGTGAGTTGAGCTAGATAAAATATGTACGGCCAAAGCATGATTTGAAAATACATTTAGAAAGGCAGCCATGTAGAGTTGCAGAGATTTTGGGTCATGCCAAACAGGTCACATCCCTTAGTAGGTATGCAGTCTGGGGCACGTTCCTTAACACTGCTGACCCTCAGTCTTCTTATCTGTACAATAGGAATAAATATCTGCTTTCAGAGCAGTTCTAAAAATTAGTACCTTAACATAGTGCCAAGTACAGAACCCCCCCAAAAAAAAAAAAAAAATCACTGCTGTCTAGATGGTTCCAACTCATAACGACCCCTCCTTGGGTTTCTGAGGCAGTATCTCTATGGAAGTAGATTGCCCA
>NW_006921933.1:1059992-1062201 GCF_000298275.1 Orycteropus afer afer
TTGAACTGCCAGCCTTCTGGTTAGCAGTCAAATGCCTTAGACACTATGCCACCAGAGCTCCTAAGTATAGAATAAAGGCTTTTTTTTTTTTTTTAAGTAAAACATTAAAACACATTTTATTAAAATCTTAATGATTCAGAGACTGATTATCCTATTAGAAAACCACCATGCTTTTCCCCTTCTTCCTCTTGCTTCCTGCCTGCCCACATCACTGCTGCTTCTGGGCTATTATTCCATGAGATAAAATTCAATTCAGATGGTACAGAACAAATGTAGGAAGAGAGAGACATGAAAGTCAGGCAGGCCTGGGTATGAACCCAGAATGGCTTTGGTACATTTCTTAATTTCTCTGAACCTTAATTTCCTCATCTGTAAAATGGGGTAATCATATCTACATTGTAGGCTTCTTAAGAGGACTGGACTGTGTGTGTGTGTGTTTAGCACTGTGACTGGTAAGTCACAGGCAGGTGGGAAAGGACCAGATCAGTCCCAATAAAGACAATGCACCCAAGGCTAAAATAAAGTTTCAGCATCCATCACAATTGCTTTTTAAAATACGCTTGACTTCCCGTGATTCCACCACTAGGATGTTTGAAACAAGTCACTCTTACAACAAAGGTACTCCATGTGTTGTCATTAGATTTAGTTCCCTTCCTAAGTGACATATTGATGACAGTGGAAGTAGGGTGATGACTCCATGCAGGTGGGGACCCTGAGTGGTGATACAGACTAGGGAATGGTGACAGTAGGCAACCTCACTGATGGTGGACATGTGGTGGGACACACATACTGAGCATCCTTACCACCCAGTGCCACCGTGGCAGTTCAGTTTGTGTGTCAACTTGGCTGGGCCTGGTTGAGTGGCTGAGCAGCTGGATGTAGTATTCCCCATGATTATATGAGTAATCAACTTCGTGGTGGAATCTACTGTGAGCAGCTGAGTAGCTGCCTTACAGAATGGGATCTGCTTCCTGTATATAAGCAGAAACCTTGGGGAATGGTCTCTAGCTTATAGCATATCCGGACCCTGCATGTAGCCGTGTCATTGTTCAGCAGCCTGCCATGCTCTGCCGACCTTGGGACTAAAAATGGGCTTGAGTTAATGACCTGCCGTGTGGTTTGGTAAAATCGGGATTGTGCCATTTTATTTGTCGACCTTGGGCTTGTTAGCCTCAGCAGCCAGTAGCTGCCTGAATGAAGAGATGCGTCTAGCTTCTAGCTTCAGTGAGCCAGGAGCAAGAGGCAGAGCTGAAGCCCAAGGTCAAGGGGCTTTCACCCAGCCCCTAGTCTGGCACTTTGAACTTGGATTTAAAGCCTCCAAACTGTAAGATAACAAATTCTTGTTTGTTGAGGCCATCCCATTTGGGGTATATTCTTGTCAGAGTGGCACTAGGTAACCAGAACAGCCACACAGAATCAAGAGACAGGGGACCAAATCAGGGACCGAGGCAGCCCTTGCCCCGACCACTATCTCCACTAACTGAAAGGGACAGCTTCAGTTCTCACAATGGGAATGACAGGGTCGACTAGCTGCAGAGAAGAATCACATCTTTGAAGACAAGTTGCATAGACAACATTCTTATGATCTGCCTTTTGGGAAATGACTAGGTTAAAAGTTCACGGGATGCTCACATTGAGATGGCCCGTGCTTTTCAAGATAAACATTTGGACAACACATTTCTAGTTTCAACATTATGTTCAGAGAGATGTCTGAGTCATCGCCTTACATCTTGGCTTCCTTCACCCTCCTAAGAAATGAAGACTTTCTATATAAGATGCCAACTTCCTAAAGAAAACGTATTTTAAAAAGGTAAAACTCCAATAGTCACTCAGAAGCCACATCAACTGACCATAAAGAAGCCAAACACATGTGTTGGACCTCTAGAGGTCACCAGGTGACATCCTCTGGGCAGCATGCAGGAACTTATTTTGTATCTCTTCCTGCTTCCTAAATAATGCCCCAGCTTGGGGCAGAGCTCCAAAGTCATGACAGGCTGAAGAACACTCAAAGCTCCTCTGCTTGGCCTCACTCACATTGCTTAGAACAGAACATTGCTGCCGCTACCAGTACTGGGTTTCCGTAACATTGTGAGTACAGGACAAAGAAGACATCTTGGGAAAAGCTTCCCTTTTTTTGTGTGAAAAGGAAGAATTGTTTTAAAACTCGATGTTGGAAATCAACTCATTCCAAATCAACTATTTTTTAAAA
>NW_006921933.1:1062401-1064670 GCF_000298275.1 Orycteropus afer afer
GGATGCGTAAAAATATGCATTAGAGGTGTGTAATGTGTAATGTGAAGAAGAGTAATCAAAGCCATTCAACAGGATTTAGGAAGGGATTTCAGTTGGCAGCTTTCGAGACAGGAGCATATAATTTTGCTAATTTGAAATAGGTATTGTAACGTATAAACATTACTGCTTTGCATATTTTAATGAAAACTGCCTCTACACCAAAATGAATCCTTTAGCTTGAACTCTCTGCATACCACAGAGCTTCTACCTATTATGAGTTCAGCATAAATAAGAAAGACACACAAGCTGCATTAAAAGAATGGTCACCTCATTAAAATAGGTTAAAACCAAGACCCTTATTCCAAGCTACTGTAACACCATAAAGTAAGTCTGCTGACAGGTGTTGTATTAAATTTTTATATTGCAATGAACTTGTACTCACACAAACCAAATCTACATGTTTCCTTTGATATACACCTGCAACTTATTAATTCAAAGGCCTTTATTAAGAAAGTATAAATTTAGCAACATCTATAGATTTGTAAAACCCTATTAGCTTGCTCATGAATCCCGACTAAATTCACTTGGAGTCTTATTTGCATGGTTGACATAGAAATGGAAACTAAGGATGCCTTTTGCCAAATGGATGTTCCTGCAAATAATGTAGCTTTGCACACAGACCTAGGTGGGTTCCTGGACCTGGCTAAAAGAGTAGAGAGAGATCCGGGTCCTGTCTGCAGCTGAGGACATCACTTACCGGCCAGCTTGCTTCTCGCTGAAGTCCTTTTTTCCAGTCTTCGTCCAGCCTTGGGGAGGTCTCATCCATTGCTGGTGCTGCTTGCACACACTGGATTCGCCACCGGCTGTTACTCTCTGTCCTTGCAAGTCTCTACCAAAGCGGCAGCGAGAGCAGCTCAGGGGCAGACTGTCATGGAGAAAATGCCAGGCCAGAGGATGAGGGGCTGGGCATGAAGAATACACAGGCAACATATTTGGGATACATGGGGCTACTCAGCCAGCTGCCAACTGGCCAGGCTGGAGGCCAGCTTAATCATTGAGAGTCCAGAGATTAAGAACAAGCTAGCTCCAGGGCCAGTGGACAATGGGTCATTCTTGTGCTTCTGGTGTAAAGGTCAGAAGAGGGAAGTATGAAGGCAGGTTCTAGAAATATGCATTCCTATGTGTGCTCCCCGATTCTCCCTGCCCCAACACACACACACACATGTGCACACACGCACACATACACACACACACACATTAGAGTATGCATTGTTCTGCAGGAATGCATCAGTGGGCTGGAGCATCCTGGAAGAAATAAGCTACTTTACATAGAAGCAACACATTTCATTTGAACACATTTCCCCAAAAAAGCACCATATGTATCATTCAGCAACCAATCAACATGAATACTTGCAAGTTCCTTTTGGTGAAAATAGACTTATCCCTATAGTTGAATCCTGAAGCATCTACAGTCCATGGTTTCCTCTCCGTAAGAGACATTCTATGGGCAGGCACTTGAACCTGACCTTACACCTCAATCTCTTTTGCCACTCTATTATTCAAAATGATCAGAGACTTCAGTTTGAGGGGAGCCAAGCTCAGTGTTCTCTCATCCTTTGGGCATCACATGATAGCAACACATTTCATCCCGCTCCATGTCTGTTTCTCACACACAGTGGGCCTGTCTCCTGCTGCTCAAAATCAATTACTAGCAGTTTTAGAGTATGCAGTTGGGGGCTACTGTCAATGACACCTACTCGTTTTCAGTTAGAACAGTGCCTCTCAAAATTGGCTACACAATAGATTCATCTGGGAAGCTTTGCAAAAACTATTGCCCTGAGAGATTCTGACTTAATGGGTCTAGAGTAAAGCCCAAAGCATGACTTTTTAGTTGTTTATTTTTTAAAAGGTTACTGGATGATTCTAATGTGCACCCAGGATTAGAATCATAAAACTCAATGTTAAGTATCATTTAAGGTTTCCCTAATGTAATCATTAGGAGCTCTGGTAGCATAGTGCCTAAGGCACTTGACTGCTAACCAGAAGGCTGGTGGTTCAAACCCACTAGCCACTCCTCTGAAGGAAGGTTGGGCAATCTACTTCCATAGTGATACTGCCTTGGCAACCCAAGGAGGGGTCACTATGAGTCAGGGCCGACTCAATGGCACACACAACAACAACAATAATCTAATCATTCATCTGATGCCTGGATCCCATGACATTGACAATAAGCATCCAACAAGGCTTAAAGTACCAATGACAGTAACCTCACCACCTCCCAAGGCAGTCT
>NW_006921933.1:1065470-1067574 GCF_000298275.1 Orycteropus afer afer
GGAGGCTTTTCTTCATTCAGCTGCTGGCTGCTGAGGCTGACAAACTGAAGGTCGACAAGTAACAAGGCACAGCTCCAATATTACCAAACCACATGGCAGGGCATTAACTCCATTAAAAGTCCCAAGATTGGCAGAGCATGCCAGACTGCTCAACAACGACTCAACTACATGTGGAATTCAAGCATGCCATAAGCTAGAGACCATTCCCAAACTGCTTCTTATATACAGAAAGCAGACCACATCCATAAAGCAGCTACTCAGCTGCTTGTGGTAGATCCCACCATGGAGTTCACTTTCAGTCTCATCTTGGGGAATAACTACCACCAGCTGCCCAGCCACTCAATGAGGCCCAGCCAAGTTGACACACAAACATAACTACAATATTAATGTATTTCATTTGAAGCAGTCTTAGGTCCCATTGGCTGTTCTGAGAATCACCCTCACTTATGCAGCCTCAGAGTTAACTACTACACCTGGATCTATTCTCATCTTCGATTTATTTGTGAACACTTTTTATAGGTTGTAAATTGCCCTATAAACATAACTTGCCATCTTACCCTTTTAATAATCACAAGACTGTACCCTCCACCCCACCTCTAGCATGGCATACAAATGCACAACCCTCCCTTACTCAGTTCCCCTCCATCCCTGAGAATATTCACACGCCTCTGCAAAGCTTGCCCTCCACCATAGCAGCCAGGCCAGAGCCACAAGGAACCAGAGGACTGGCCCAAAGACTAGACTTAATGAAATTCTCACCAATCATCTGGTTCTTCCTCCCTCTTCTAAATTCATATCCATAGTATCACATAAGAAAACCTGGGAGTAATTCATTTGACCATTTGATGCACACCATCTGCTAGGTACCTGAACCAGTTTTTATATGCGGCAATATGTGAAATGGTACAATCTTTGAAACCAAACAGACCTAGGTCTGATGGTCAGTTCCATTATGTTTTAGCAGGAGCCCTGGTGGCAGAGTGGTTAAGTGCTTGGATGCTAACTAGCAGTTTGGTGGTTCAAACCCACCAGCCACTCCAGGAAAGAAAGATGTGGCAGCCTACTTGTGTAAATATTTACAGCCTTGAAAACCCTATGGGTCAGTTCTGCTCTGTCCTATAGGATTGATACGAGTCTCACCTGATTGGACAGCAGTGGATTTGGTTTGGCTTGGGCAATATTCTAGCTATATGCCCCTGATCAGCTCTTGGACCCAACTTCTTTGAGCCCTAGTTTTCTTATCTGTAAAAGGGAAGTATCATTGTCATTCTTTGGAGAAGGATGTCACGCTTGGTAAAGTGGAGGTTTGACGAAGGAGGGGAAGGCCCTCAACAAGATGGATTGACACAGTGGCTGCAACTATGGAGTCAAGTATAGCAGGGGTCGTGAAGCTGACACAGGAGCAGGCAGTGTTTCATTCTGCTGTGCATAGGGTCACTTATGAGTTGGAGGTGACTCAAAGGCACCTAACAACAACAATTATCTGGTAGGCAGTACTTTTGTTCACCAATGTCCAGTTCCCCTTTGCTTTCAGACATGCAGCAAGATTGTAAGATTAGACATAACCATATGATGCGTTTTGGCCAATGAATATGAACAACATGATGAATATCACTCACTTAGGGGGAGGCCTTAATTCCTGGCACTGGGGTCTTAGTTCGCCCTTCCTTCTACTCTTCCTTGGAAGCATGTGTTGATACGATGTACCTTAACATCGAAGCACAAGAATGCTGAGCCAAATCACAGACAACAATTTCTTTGCAGAGTCACCTTGACCAACAGAAGGCATTGTGTGAATTCAGAGTTGTTACCCAAGGATAACACAGCCTAACCTGACAAACAAACTGTCCTTACCATACCAAGTTGTTGTAAGAGTAAAATGAAATTATCTAGGGTGCTAAACACAAGCATAGGGTTACTGTTGTTGTTAGGTTCCATTGCGTTTGTTCTGATTCATACTGACCCTATATACCACTGAACAAAATGCTGCTTGGTCCCGTACCATCCCCACAATCATGGCTATACTTGAGCCCACTGTTGCAGCCACTGTGTCAATCTACCTTGTAAGCCTGCAATAATATTCCCAACAGATCCTATTACAAGC
>NW_006921933.1:1068229-1069902 GCF_000298275.1 Orycteropus afer afer
TTTTTTTTTTTTAATTAAAGGAATTTTAGACTATGAAATAAAAGTGGAAGGAAAGTATGGATTACATGCTGCCCAGATCACAACATTGACATCCCAAGGATATAAAGCTTTTCATTCCAAGTTGTCTTAATATGACACTAACTCAGACCTGCTCCAGGGACACAGCTCAGCGATGATATATAGTTTTTTAATGTTCTTCAAATGTAAGTGCTAATAACTATGCCTTGAATTAAAAATAAAATAAAATGAAATGTATTGCTAGACTGTAATCTTTAATAGAGGAACCTGAGTGCCTTATAAATACTTTTTATCTACCCTTCCTTGACTTAGAAAAAAGAATATACATTCTATGCCCCTCAACTGGGAGTGCTGGTCTGCAGTACAGCAGTTAAGCTGCCTATACTATGTGGAAATTAATATCAAATTCATGCCAAAAAGTAATGCAAAATCTTTCCCTGACTCACTATTTTTCCCTCAAGATAAGAAGCATATCAGGAATATGCTGACTAATAAGAAATGGAAAGAGTTTTAGAATCTGTAACATTTTCCTTATGAAAAAGTTATATATATAAATAGAAAAGGAAAAATCTATACAAAACATATCAGTTAGGCAGCCCTTGATTTTAAGAAAAATTCCTTTAACTTACAGAATAAAACCAGGTTGATACTTCATCTTAAGAACCAAAAGAATTGAAAATAAAGAGTTTTCCAAATGAATTAAACCATACTTTGCACAGTGTTATACATTGGTGGACTATGGCAATATAACCTAGCTCTATTACACAGATGCTCATTCTAGGGGAGAGAATGAAAGAAAGTCTAGGGTGGAGGAGCAGGGGGACATTTATGGAAAGGAGTATAGATCCACGGAGTCACCAGTCATGGAAGAAACATAATGGTCTTAGGCCTACCCTTAGAATTTTGCACACTTGTACTTCACACCTGCACTTGAATTTGTATGAGTTCCTACCACTCATTTTATTATATTATTGTTGTGTTGTTATGTGCCATTGAGTCGGACCTGACTCATAGTGACTCCTACTCAGGTTTCTGAGGCAGTATCACTACAGAAGTAGATTGGCCAACCTTCCTTCCAAGGAGTAGCTGGTGGGTTTGAACTGCCAGACTTCTGGTTAGCAGTCAAATGACTTAGGCACTGTGCCACCAGACCTCCCCATTCCCACTTAAGTCCATTCTCAATGAAATTGTGCAAGACATTAATGCAGTAGTTTTTTCCCACACTCTGAGTTCTGAATTAAAAAATAAATAAATAAATTAGATGCTTATAATCAGTTGCCATCAAGCTCATTCCAAATCATGGAGACCACAGATGCATCCAACTAGAACTATCTTGCATAGAGTTTTCATTGGTTGATTGCTCAGAAGTAGATCACCAAGGCTTTCTTGTGGCCACCTTTGGGTAGATCTGAAACTCTAACTTTTCAGTTAGCAGCCAAGTGGGTTAAATCTTTGCACCACCCAGGAAGGAGTTAATGTTGTGTGGTGTAGTAAATTATTTAGTGTGGCTTTTCTACCCATAAGTCTTTGTAAACTCCAAGGTGGGATTTTCTATGGGCAACTGAGGAGCTCCTGATTGTTGAAGTTGTCCACCTGGAGTATTTCTGTTGGGAGTGGCACAAAACAATGTTCTGGGAGGTGCCCACTCTCTCTCA
>NW_006921933.1:1071057-1105889 GCF_000298275.1 Orycteropus afer afer
GCATAACAACAACAACATATCTAGAAATTATGAATTTGAAAAGAAAGATAGCTGTTGTTTTCTTGAAATAAGTTGAACTCTTTAGAAAGACCCAATAAGTAAAAACTGCTTTTAAAAGAATGACTACTATGATATTTGCATAACATGATGAATACACTCGAGGTAACTAAATTGTACATGTTAAAAAGTTGAATTGTCAAAGCTTTTGTTATATATTTTTTTACCACAAGAAAACAATTAAAACTACCAGTGGGAGTGGGGGAGGATCATAAAAACCTAGACTCTGTATTCTCATTATTGTCACTGTCTTTAAATTCTACATTCATTTCAAAGAAACTGAAACTGGGATTCGTAATGAAGACATTAGAGATATGCCTTGCATAGTTAAGACTTCCCAATTCTACTCTCTGGCTGGTTCTTAGAGAAAAGGCCATGACTCAACAGCAAAATATTGGTGAATAAGTGTGCAGTTATGTGCTTTAAACGAAAGTTGAAAGTTTTGTGTAAATACATGATTTATGGTCCCAAATTTAATCAAATTATGTGATTAATCAGTCAACTACTACTTGCAATTGTGTGGTAAGAAGGCTTCTATTACAAAAAGAAAATGCTAAACCAGCAAAGATGTTTTCCTAACATTCCCATAATGAACAGACATAGAAAGCAGTAGACTCAAATATCCAAACAAAGAAACAGAATCCATTTCAATACCTAAGTCTACTTATATCACTTAAGTGAGAAACAACCTGGCTGTAACTATAAACATTAAACATTGTATAAATCTGAGCCACATAACAGCCAATTAATTAATGCATGGCATTACTGGGTCTTTCTATAACTGTGTAATAATACCAACTGCCTATAATGGGAAGGATTTAGTAGACTTTTATTGATGGAAATTAGATGATCCCATCCACAGCATTTAGATTACTCTGATATGTTTGAGCCTGAAGCAATGTACTGTAATAAAAACAACATATAGATGATAACCTCAATTTTTCTCTACATATTGATCTGTCGCTGATTTGAGAAGAACCAAATCTAAGTCCAACCAGGTGACAATGTTCCACACATCATCCTTCCCAGTTCAGTAAGAAAATAATATTTTACTTTCCAGTATGTTTATATACTGTCCCTGAGTATGTAATGTCTTGGGCATCCAGACAGCCCAGAGACAAAAAAGTGTTTCCTTAGCAAATGTTAAAGCACAGCAGAGATGAATTATAGAATACTTTCTTAAAAGAGTTTATATTAAGGACTATCTTAAGTTATAAGCTCCCCAGAAAATATAGCCATTGGACTAAAGAGTGGAATGGGAAAGCAAATCTTCGGAGTAGGCAGCATGAGAATGAGGCCACATGACACATATTGAGGGCACACTAGAAACACCTTCATGTGCACCCCGTCCCCCAAATAAAAATCCTTCAGCAGGCTATCCTAGGGCAAAAAAACCCACCATTCATATCTTTGGGTTTTAAAAACTTTTCTGTCATTGCCTATGAAATTACAAATATTCCTTACGAAGTATAGCCTAAAGCTTTACCTATTAATACTTTGTCACAAGTTCTTTTCTCATTTGGCTTGGACAGTGAGACTCTTTGTCACCAGGCAAGGAATAATGATAGAGGTAAGAGCAATCTCAAAAAAGCAAGAGTTTGGATGGCAGGAGGCAGGCTATTGCCAAAGGTGCTCCAGGCAAAAATAAATTTAGACATTACAAATTCAAAGACTCGTGGATATTAACCTTACAAACTCTCCAATTCTTCTGATTGCAGATTATCAAAAAATATCCCATCGGTTTATGTACCTATAACACATAACTAGGTTTCATGGCTTTTATAAGCTGTAAAGTGGGGAAGGGAAGGTACTCGGGGCCTGCACCTCTTTCCTCTTCATTGACTCCTAATATTAGAAAGACCGGTCATAGAAAAGGACCTTATGTTCACTAACATGGAGAGTGCATGAAACCGATGGAAACCTCAATGAGATGGATTGACGCAGTGGCTGACACAGTGGCTTCCAGCACACCCATGACCATGAAGATGGCGACTCAGCCGACTTGAGGGCACACGAACAACAGCAACATTAAAGGAACCTCAGGGACAGTCTGAAAATTCCAACACAGGGAAGTAGGATGGCAATTTTGTTGGAAAATGGATGAAGGGCTTGTTATTCAAAGTGCAGACCAGCATCACCTAGGAGTTTGTGGTAGATGCTGAATCACAGGCCTCATCTCGAATCTAAATATTTTCATTTTCATTTTAACATAGGTACTTCTTTACCTTTAAGAAGCACCAGACAAGAGGACCTACCTTGAAAGTCTACCTTTAAGAAGCACCGGATTAGAGGACCTACCTCGAAAGTCTATCTGCGTGACAAACTTTATTTTATTTGGTTTAATTTTAGAGTGTAGATATATAGTGGCTTGGGGACAGAATGATGAATCAAACACACTATGGGGAGGAGTTTAGCCCTCCACCAAGAAATTGCTGTTGTTACCCCTGGGTCCCTTCTCAGTGATCTCATTTACAAAAATTGTATGAGGATTTTTATAAGCATGTTCCAGTATGAGGACGGGGCAGAGCTCCAGCCCTTAAATCACCCAAAAACCTCGACAGGCATGGCTATTCCACTTACGAGTTCAGAAAAAGAGCTGATGACAAGTGACTGACTCCTCTTCTGGACATTTAGATGACTGATTTTGTATAAATCAATATTGAGTGCCACAAAATGTCAGAAAATACCAAATGAGGAGAAAAGAATCAATAGATAACCTTGGAATTAAATGAGTGATGAATAATCTTTACCAACTAAAATAAATTAAACTGTGAAAACCAAGTAAAGAAACATCAAGGGTTTGGCTTAAAACTACACACACACACACACACACACACACACAAATATATAATTTAGAGGTAAGGCCATATGTGACAAACGCAGTTGTTCAATTTTTTTTTCCAAGGAAAGCATTATGACAGGAGCTACAAAATAAGGGCTGAATTCATACTTTCTAGCTAGGCACTCTGGTAGCATAGTGCCTAAGACATGTGACTGCTAACCAGAAGGCTGGCAGTTCAAACCCACCAGTCACTCCTCAGAAGGAAGGTTGGGCAATCTACTTCTGTAGTAATACTGCCTCAGAAGCCCAAGGAGGGGTCTCTATGAGTCAGATCCAACTCGACAGCAATAAGTCTGTTTTTTGGATTTTTTAGCTTCTATCTGAACAGCTATACACACACACACACACACACATACATACATACATATATTTTTAAAGTTCCTACAACCCACCAGCCACTCCTCAGAAGGAAGGTTGGGCAATCTACTTCCGTAGTGATACCTCCTTGAAACCCAAGGAGGGGTCCCTATGAGTTGAGTCCGACTAGACCGCACATAACAAAAACAAATAAACTATAATGCATAGGTGCAGACCATGTATTAACCATGCATCCATGAAACTCAGCACACAAATTTGTTTAAGATGTTTAGGGAGTAGGAGGAGACAAATTCTACATTTTATTTAATTCACCTTATTTTATATTTAAAGTGCATCCATTGGAGCTATCAAATCGACCATAAATTTATAGACAGACCAAACTGTGGATTTCAGAATTCAAATTCAAATGTTATTTTGAGTTCTTAGCTTATATCACAGATAAATTCAGTCTTGTAAGGGAAATCAAGATTAACTTCTTTCTCCATAAGAAAACAGGTGCAAACTCATATTTTTACATCATTTTATTGCCACAGAATATGCCCAAGGATGCAAAAAGCATGAATTAGACACTTACTGTGTGCTAAATCCACCACCTGTCTGTCAGTTTGTCATACAGTGGTAGCTTGCAAGCAGCTATGATGCTTGAAACTAGGCCACTGGTAATTCCAATACCAGCAGGGCCATCCATGGTGGACAAGTTTCAGAGGAGTTTCCAGACTAAGAGCTAGGAAGAAAGGCCTGGTTATCTGTTTCTAAAAAAACTGAATAAAAACCCTACAGATTACAGTAGAATATTGTCCACCATAGTGCTGAAGATGAGCCCCTAAGTTGGAAGGCATTACAAACACACGAAAAACCAAACCAAACTCACTGCCGTCAAGTTGGGTCCGACTCATTATAACCCTTCCTTGGGTTTCTGAGGCAGTATCACTATGGAAGCATATTGCCCAACCTTCCTTCCGAGGAGTGGCTGGTGGGTTTGAACCGTCGGCCTTCTGGTTAGCAGTCAAGTGCCTTAGGCACTGTGCCCCCAGAGCTCCTTTACAAACACACAGGAGCCACAACAATGGACTCAGGCCTATAAATGATGATGAAGATGGAAGACACAGTGATTCTGCTGCACATGAAATTGTCAAGACTTAGCACTGACTCGACAGCAGCTAACAACACAACATCAGCCAAACATGGTGCTGGGCACAAGATATTTAGAGATTAGAGAACATAGTATGTGTTTCTATCTTCCTCCTCCTCCTGTGAAAGAGATGGCTACTTAAGCAAACCACTTCAGCCACAAGAATTATCTAAGGCATGAAGAAGGGAATATGCTTGCACGACTCCAGTGATCCATCCCACTCCAACTCCCTGTCTTGACGTAACACAGCTCCAGGGGTACCACTCATACTGCATCCTCCTTGGACAGGGCCCTTGGAGAAGAACTCTGCTGCCCAACCCCCTTGGTATTAAATCAAAACACTGAATCACTTGCATTTAAATAGAATCCAATTCATGGCAACCCTGTGTGTGTCAGAGAACTGTGCTCCATAGAGTTTTCAAGGGATGGTTTATTGGAGGTAGATCACCAGGCCTTGCTTCAGAGCACCTCTGGGTAACTTCAAACCTCTAAAAGCTTGGTTAACAGTGGAGCATATTAACTGTTTGCACCACTCAGGGATTGCCTGGGTCTAACAACTATGCTTAAAGCATAAGGTCGTAGTGTTTTTAATTAAATTCACTTCTGAAAGGTTTATACAGGAATGCTGATGACAGTACCGAAAACAAAGCTTCATAACAGTCTGACCCATGATTGTTTTGTTTTCTTTTTCTTCGAATATTCATTTCCAAATCCAAACCATCCATGGATGGTTACTGAACACCAATGTCCACACAGACAAACTCTTTTCTACTAGATTCCAGACTATGATTTGTATGAACAGAGAAATTGGGGGTAGCATAATGTTTAAGGCACTTGACTGCTAACCAGAAGGCTGGTGGTTCAAACCCACCAGCCACTCCTCAGAAGGAGGGTTGGGCAATCTACTTCCATAGTGATACTGCCTCGGAAACCCAAGGAGGCATCGCTGTGAGTTGGGTCCGACTTGACTGCACATAACAACAACAACAATAGCCCCAAAGGTTCCATTCAGCGGCAGACCAACTCTAGATTACCAGAGATGTTGAATGGCATTTAACAAACATGTGTTCCTTTGAAGAGCTGCCTTTCTTAAAGACAGAGAGATAGGAACACACACAAGCCAAGAGACGCAAAGTACAGCTTGGAGAGAAGCTGGGGAGTAGATTGCTTGGAATTGGGCAGAAAGAGTGCTATTTGGAACTTCTTGATTTCCACCTCCTTGGAAGAAATCTGATGTCTCCAGCTGAGATTCCATCTCTCAGGTCCGGGTGGCAGGCTACTCTTACTTATCCAGAAATGGCAGGAGAGGCTGAGAGCAGGAGGTCTCTTCTCCAAAGGGGCAGCCCACAGCAGGGTGAAAACAACACTCTCTAGAGCTCTCAAACCGAACCGAATCCACTGCTATGAAGAGACCCTGCAGGACAGAGTAGAATGGCCCAAGCGGGTTTCGAAGGCTGTAAATCTCTGCAGAAGCAGACTGCCCCATCTTTCTCCAGCAGACCAGGTGGTGAGTTCAAACCACTGAACTTTTGGTTAGCAGCCAAGCACTGTACCACTGTACCACCAGGGTTCCTTGCTCACAGCTCCACTTCTCAAAAGCCAAGTTCTCTCACCCTACTTAAAACAACACTAGGAACCAGAAACACGAGCAGATTTGGAAACCAAATGAAGCCAAGATCGCCCTGCAGATGGTTGCTAAAACAGTAAATACATCAAACCAGGGGCTTCAAACCCTGTCAGTCTTCCAGGAGCTTCACTGGCCCACCCTTCATTAGAATGATAAAGATAGAGGCTAACAGATGCCAGGTCCTTTATCCTTAAGGAATTCTTGGTGGAGCAAACAGTTAAGCACTTGGTTAGTAACTACAAGGTTGGCAGTTTGAACTCACCCAGAGGCTCAACAGTGGAAAAGCCTGGTGATGTGTTCGGGAAAGGCCACAGCCAAGTAAACCCTCTGGCACACAGTTCTGCTTTGCAATACTGGGGGTTTCTATGAGTCAGGATGAGCTCAACAAGAAAACAGGTTGTTGTTAATCTTTCAAATAATTCTATAAGGTATTATAATTATCCCCTTCTTACAGATAAGGAAACTGAAGGATGGAAATATTGAATATCTTCTAAACAGGCCCGTGGCTTGGAAGGGGTGGAGCCTGGACCAAGTAGCTGATTCCACAGCCTGGTCATAAGCTCAATTCCTTTCCCTTCTCATCCAGCCTTTGTAAATGTACCTCAGAGCACAGAAAAATGAACAAATTAGTCTTAGAAGAAACACAACCACAATGCCCTGTAGAAGTGACAATGGTGAGACTTCAGATCACTAACATTGTCAAGAAAGACCAGTCGCTGGAAGAGGACATCATGTTTGGGAAAGCAAAGGGTCAGCAAAACTGAGGGAAACCCTCCACAAGATGGATCAACACAATAGCCACAACAATGACGTCAAACATACCAGATGGACCGGACAACATGTCATTCTGCTGTACCAAAGATCACCATGAAATCAGAGCCAATGCCAGGGCAACTAACCACAGAAAGACTAACGGTAAGAATAGCCTTCCACAACTGGACTGTGAGACTCACCCTGGAGACTGTCCAGTCATACCCCGGAAGTTGAAAACGTTAAGGTAGAGTCTGAGGTGTGTGGCAAAGCAAAGGCGTGAAGGAGCAGCTAGGACTGAGCCCTCAGGCTTACAGCCACTGTAAGGAACCTAGCGTCTCTCTCCTTCTGGTCCAATAGGTACTCACAAAGTTGTTTGCTTCTAATATACTTCATGACTTCTTTTTTTTAAAAAAAGACAAAAAAAAGCCTCATCAGTATAAAATGAATGGGAATTATAGCTGCTGCTCTAACTCTGTGGGTTATTATTAGCTGAGTGTCCTGCTCCCCTGGATGCCGTTGGGAGGATGCTGAAGCTTGCTCCAGTCGCACAGGCTGACTGCTGTCCCCAAAGGACCCCGAGGAAAGTAAGAGGAAGCTATCTCCCTGTCTTGAGCAGACATGGGAAGTTTAACAGAAATATATTCCCATCTAAGGTTTTCTCCAAAAAGAATTCATTCATTATCTTTATTTCTGACACAGTATTTGTGAATTTCCTTTCAGCAGGGCCGATCAGGGCAAGCGTCACAATTCCATGGTGAAACATTGTATGCATTTTCCTTCCCTTCTAGGAAGATTGAGGCCAATGAGTAAAAGAAAGCGGGAAGTAGCCCCTAAATTTAGCTCTCCTCACAACATCATGTTTCACGGGCATTAAAAATAGGCCCAAATCAGATGAAGATGTTCTGAAAAATCAAAGACAGTAAAGCTTTCCAAGAGGTAGTCTTGAATCTTTTCTGGTTTTCTTCTTCATTGACTTCCATAACTGAGTTTTTTTTTAAGGAGCAAAGGCAAGGTAAGTCGGCTCTCCTTTCTAGAAGGCCTGACCCAGGTGGCTATAGGGCTTTACAAAGTAGTCTCTGTCCCTTTTATCACACCTTCACCTTAGGTTCTTCAAGGATTAGATTTTCAGAAGTAGACTGGCACTGGCAAAAAGTGTGAAATAGTCCATGTTAGAGAAATCTGCCTCCGTCAACAACCTTCCCCCCACCCAGGAGGACTCTGACACTCCCAAGGTCCCTGTCAGAGAGCAATCAGCTCAGATTCAATTCACTGAGCAAATACACGTACTGTGAGAGGGGCCAGGCACAGTGCCAGACAGGGCAAAGGGGCAGTGGCGAGCAAAGGATGGAACATCCTCTGCAGAGAGGGAGGGTGCCAGCTAATTCCACAAGCAAGTGATGCTTCCAAAGGACCAAGACATCACAATTCACAGAAGAGAGAGGTGACGTGACCTCTTGTTAGAAGGTATCACAGTGGATAACACTGTGAGGTAAGCATTTGAATTAGACAATGAAATCAAGAGTTGGGGATGGGGGATTCAAAAGGCCTGGGTATGGTGTGAAAAGAGTCAGGAATCAGCTTAGTGTATCTCTTCTCAGAGGTATACAGGTGTCTTGAGGAAAAGCTTTCTGGAGACAGAAAAAAGGACTTCCACTTGGAGTAATCAAATAGTACTTAGGAATGCAGTTTCCCTGATTTCAAATCCTGCAGTTGCCCAGCTGCGTAATGCTGGGTAATTTTCTTCACTTTCCTGAGCCTCAATTTGATATCACATCTGTAAAATGGGAACCGTGTTCCACTGAGCTAATGTGCTAACTTAATCAAAGAGTGGGCACCTAACCCCGGGCTCAGTGAGTGGCATGTGGTTAATAATAAGCACTCAGTGAAGAAGGTAACTCACTCAATGGGAGCTATTTAAAGAGAGATCACATTTCTAGTACACCTCCCATCACACACAGAACCCAATACTTGAACAGAAAGTCTGGGTTAATATCATTGCTGTTGCTATGTGCCAGTGAGTCAACTTTGACTCATTCTGTCCCTACAGGATTGAATAGAACAACTCTGGTGGTGTAATGCCTAAGGCATTTAACTGCTAACCAGAAGGCTGGCGGTTCAAACCCACCAGCTAGTCCTTGGAAGGAAGGTTGGGCAATCTACTTCCATAGTGATACCTCCTAGGAAATCCAAGGAGGCGTCACTATGAGTGAGATCCAACCTGATGGCAGTGAGTCTGTTTTTTTTTTTTTTTTTTTTTTAATATGTTTTCCTAGGCTGTAACCTTTATGAGAAGGAGCTCTGGTAGCACAGGGCTTAAAGCATATGACTGGTAACCAGAAGGCTGGCAGTTCAAACCCACCAGCCACTCCGTGGAAGCAAGACTGGGCAATCTACTTTCATAAAGACTTGGGAACCCAATGGGGGTCACTGGGTTGGAATCGACTCAAAGGCAGTGGGTCTTGTGTTTTTTTTTTTTGGTTTTTTGTTTTGTTTTGTTTTTTGGGTTAATCTTTCCAAGAGCAGATCATCAGGTCTTTCTCCCACAGAGCCACCAGGAGGTTCGAATCACTGACCTTTCAGTTAGCAGCCAACTGCTTAACTACTGCACAGTGAAGGCACCTTGTAAGATAGCATGGCCCTTGGTCTTATAAACATCTAAGTTTCAAACTTCTTTGTGTCTCCTATTACTTTGCTGAGAAGACCACACCTCTACCACCTACTTCCAACTACCAAACCAAACACATAACCTTGAACAAAAAGGTATCTTTTTTGGGGGACTTTATTTGAATTCATCCTAGTGTAGCTCTTCACAGTTTGGAATCACTTACCATATTTTTCACGTGTAATGTGCCCATGTGCATAGTATGTACATGCATGTAACATATATAGCACATATAGGAAACTACCATGCAAGGGGTTGCACATTTTGCAAAAAAAGGTAAAATACACACATTATTAGCATAAACATATGTCACATAGGAGTTGTTGGAATGCTGGCTAGCATTTTCCAACCAAAGGTAAGACAGAAAATGGCCCCCAGGGACAGAGTGAGGGACCAGAAATAGCAGGGGCAAAAATCACTGTGAAATAATAGTATTTCTCCCACCTCCATGTGCACACATGTCCCCTGGTGAACTTGTTCAAATGCAGACTCTAATCCACTAGGTCTAGAGTAAGGCCTGAAACTGCATTCGCTCAAGCTCCCAGGTGATGCCTATGCCTATTCATGGACCACACTTGAACTAGCAAGAGAATGGCATTTTCTTAAAAAAGAGCTGCATGAGGGGATAAAGAGAGCCCCAAAAATAAAGAAAGGAAACTTACAAAAGAGCAGTGTCCGAGCAAGATGGCAAGCATGCACACTGGGTAACTTGAGGGGCAGCCAAACCAGAGATGTAAATACAACGACAGGATGTCCAAGGGGAAGATTTTGGAAAGGAAGAACCCCAGCTCCCGAAGCTCCAACACAATTACTCACATTGGCTGTGAGTCACTCACAGCCTTTTAGAATTATTGATGGCAAACATTTTGGAGAGGGCTGTGATAAAGGAATGTGCTCACAGCCATTAACTATGAAGCACTAACTCATTTCAGCAGCCTGACACAAATTATGCTCCGTACTTGAAAAGTAGCTATTGATCAGTCCGTTCTTTTTCGTGCCTTTCAATACCCCAGATCAGCACTTCCATTCACTTCCCCCCACCTGCTAGACTCCCTCACACACCTACTTAGGTCCTTCCCAAACCAAAAAAAAACCCTGTAAGATATCACTCTATTTTCTTCTACATTTTGTCTTAAAATACTAGTCAACAAAGAAACAAATCAAAAGACATCTCTTTAAGTGTCTGCATGTCTCTGCTTCTAGAATGGTGGTGAACTTCTCAATGTCTTCTACGTTCTCTACTTATTGTATACACAAAAGCAACCAATCAACAGAGCTATCATTTCCTGTGTTAGAAACTAAGAAATGAAGAGAGCATGGAAAGGCTCGAATATGGAATTAACCTTTATAGAACTGAATTAGCTTCCAAGGCAGGTGGAGTGGGAACTTACTGGAACATCTTCATCTTCAAGTCACAGTTCCAGGATCAATGAGGAAAAAAGAAGCTGATGGCTTTTCAAGCTGAAGTAATGTGCATCTTCCTGGTCTTCTTAATTTATAGCAAAATTGCCAAGGCATGGAGAACTTCTGCAGCACTTTGATTATAAAATCTGTTGCTGCTGAGTCAATTCTGATTCATGGTGACCCCATGCATTATAGTGTAGAACTATTATTGTGATTTGAGTGTGATTTCTTCACTGTAATATTTACGGAAACAGATTGACAGACCTTTCTTCCAGTGCCACTGGGTGGCTTCGAACCACCAACCTTTTGGTTAGTAGTTGAGCCCATATCATTCACGCCACCCAAGAACCTAAACCAAACTCACTGCCATTGATTCTAATTAATGGTGATCCTGTGCATGACAAAGTCGAACTGTTCTATGAGGTTATCATGGCTGTCTTCTTTACAGAAGCAGATCAGTAGTGCTTTCTTCTACAGAAGCCCTAGGTAGGTTCAAACCATCACCATTTAGGTTAGCAGCTGATCGTAAACTGCTTACATCTCCCACCTAAACCAAGCCCATTGCTGTCAAATTAATAGCAACTCTTGGCAATCTAATTCTCAACCTTTCTCTGTATCCACACCTTTTGCAACGTGGATCTGCAACTCATTGAGAATTACAGCCTGTTATTCCACTTCTGGAGTCTCTGCTCCCTTGTGACGTGCTTTAGTCACCAGAGTGTGGCAGAAGTAATGGTGTAGGACCTGAGGCTAGACCTCAAGGAGACTTGCCCATTTCGGCTCCCTCTTTTTCCTCTGCCTTTGCCAAGGCAACAAGCCTGGACTAGCCTGACAGACCACTCAGGGCACAGCGAAGGTTATCCTAGCAAACCACCCCTTAGCTGACCCACCAGCTGGCCCAGACAAGAGAGGAGCCCAGCGGAAGTCAGCTGAGCCAGGCTGAGCTCAGCAGAATTACACAGCTGACCCTTAGACTCCAAAGAAATAATAAATGGTGTTGTTTCAAGACAGGATGTTTTGGAGTGCTTTGAGACAAAGCACTATTTGGTAAAATAATAATAAATGACTATGACACCTTCCTTTGGGAAAGCCATGATAAAAACTTCAGATATACAAATAGTTCCAACAGGACACTACTTTTCCTGACAAAATTATGAATGAGTACAAATAATTACAATTGCATTATTTATAAAAAATAAAAATGTACATTAGGATATTAGGTAATAAAAATTCATTTCTATATTTCATTTTTCAAAGGGTTTAATCTATTAATTAATAAGTAAGATTAACTTGGTCAATTTTTCTTAGCTTGTTAGACCTCAGATTCATTCATTTTTTGATGCATTTATTTGTTGAAAATTATGATGAGCAGAGTTGTGAGTTGTATATATTGGTCCCTGATCTGAAATAACTTCCAAGCAGTAGAGTCGACAGACCTTATGAATAGCATTATCTGATCCACATCTGGAAGATGAGCCCGTCAGGTTGGAAAGCACACAAAATATGCCTGTGGAAAACCTATCTCCTCAAAGTAGAGTCAACCTTAAAGACCTGGATAGAGTAAAGCATCCAAGACCTTCATTTCTGGTTTTGTTTTTTTTCTTCCCCTCATGATTTTTATTGTGATTTGAGTGAAAGCTACAGAGCAAATTCATTTGCCATACAGCAGTTCATACACATTTTGTCTCATGACATTGACTGCAATTTCCCACAATGTAACAACTCTCTTCTCACTTTCCTCCCCATAGTTACCTCTTCCCTGTGTCCTTCCCTCCCATGCACTCCCACCCCCTGAACTGTTATTCTGTGCAAATACTGCCTCTCTGATCTCCCATTATTGATCATTGCAAGGAGTGCATCTATTTGATGTAAATGTTCACACTACATGTCTGTTGTTTGGCTAGAAGCCACAGGAGTGGGTTCAATTCCAGACCTGAAGGGTGGCTAGAGGCCATATTCTCAGGGCCCTCACTAGACTCTATCAGACCAGCAAACCTAGTCTCTCTCTTTTTTTTTTTTTTTTTTAATGATTTTGAGCTTTGTTCCACAATGCTCTCCCACCCTATCCAAGATCTCCTTCACTGATCCCCTCTGAGTGGTTGACAGTGGTATCCAGGCACCATCTAGTTCTTCTTGTCTCATGATCATATAGACTGAGGATAACATGGTCTACCAGTCCCAGGGACTAATTGTTTCCATTTGTCTTCAGTTTTCCTCATTCTTCCTTGCTGTGGACGAGGAGAGACCCATTGTTGCATCTAGAAGACTGCTTGCAAGCTTTTAAGTCCCCAGGCACTACTCATGGAAGTAGGATGTATAGCAATGTTTTGTGTAGTATGTTATGCCAATTGAGTCCGATGTTGCATGCAACCATGGTCCCAAGCCCACCAGTCCAACTACTTGCTCCAGGAAGCCACCACAACCTTGCCCCTTTTCAGCTCTACTACACACCCAGACATTCTTACAGCATATACAAATATGCATGTAGAAACATTGTCTGCTAACCCTCTATATGGCAAGACCTTCATTTCTTGATGTGGCACAACTTAAAATGAGAGGAAACAGCTGGAAACATTCATTAATAACCAGAACATGGAATACACAAAGTATAAATCTAGGAAAATTGGAAGTTGTAAAACATGAAGAGGAATGCATGATGATTGATATCCTATGCATTAGTGAGCTGAAATGGACTAGTATTGGCCATTTTGAATTGGATAATCGTATGGTCTACTATGCCAGAAATGAGAAATTAAAAAGGAATAGCATCACGTTGTCAAAAATAACACTTCAAGATCTATTCTGAAGTACAATGTGGGTACTGATAAGATAATATCCATATACATACAAGAAGACCAGTTAATATGACTGTTAGTTATATTTAAACACCAACCACTAAAGACAAAGATGAAGAAACTGAAGATGTTTACCAACTTCTTCAATCTGAAATTGACCAACTTGCAAGCATGATGCATTGATAACTATTAGTGATTGGAATTCAAAAATTGGAAACAAAGAGGAAGGATCAGTACTTGGAAAATATAGCCTTGGTGCTACCACCAAGGTAGCAAATTGACACAGGAGACTGCATAATAGAATTTGGGAATACCAATGACTGGTCTTTGCACATATCTTTTTCTAACATAAATGCTAGCTATACACATGGACCTTGCCAGATGGATACATGGGAATCAAATCAACTACATCTATGGAAAGAGAAGACGGAGAAGCTCAGTATCATCAGTGAGGACAAGGCCAGGAGCTGACTGTGGAACTGAACATCAATTGCTCATATGCAAGTTGAATTGAAGTTGAAGACAATTAAAACAAGTCCAAGTCTTTAAGAGGCAAAATACAACCTTGAGAACATCCCATCTGAATTTAGAGACCATTTCAAGAGTAGATTTGATGCACTAAACACCAGTGACTGAAGACCAGACAAGTTGCAGAATGATATTATACATGAAGAGAACAAAATGTCATTAAATAGAAAGGAAAGCTTAAAATGGATATCAGATGATACTCTGAAACTTACTCTTGAAGACAGAGTAGCTAAAGTGAATGGAAGATATGATGAAGTAAAAGCTGAACAGAAGATTTCAAAGGGTGGCTCAAGGAGACAAAGTAAAGTTTTATAATGAAATATGCAAAGACATAAAGTTAGAAAATCAAAAGGAAAGAAATGTTCAGAATTTTTCAAACTGAAAGGACTGAAGAAAAAGTTTGAAGCCTCAAGTTGCAATATTGAAAGTTTCTATAGGCAAAATATTAACCAATACAGGAACCATCAAAAGAATGTGGAACGAATACACAATCACTGTATCAAAAAGAATTGGTTGATGTCCAACTATATCAGGAGGTAGAATATGATCAAGAACCAGTGGTATAGAAGAAAGAAGTCCAAGCTACACTGAAGGAATTGGTGAAAAACAAGGCTCTGGGAATCGAAAGAATACCCACTGAGATATTTCAATAAACAGATGTAACACTGAAAGTACTTGCTCTTTTATGCCAAAAAATTTGAAAGACAGATAACTGGCTAATTGACTGTAAGAATTCAGTACTTGTGCCCATTCTAAATAAATTTGATCCAACAGAATGTAGAAATTATCAAACAATATCATTAATATCACACACAAGTAAAGTTTTGCTAAGGGTAATTTAAAAATGGTTGCAGCAGTATATTGACAAGGAACTTCCAGAAATGCAAGACAGATTCAGAAGAGGACTTGGAATAGCACTGCTGATGTTAGATGGATCTTGGGAGAAAAAGCAAGAAATACCAGAGAGATGTTTATTTGTGTTTCACTGACTATGTAAAAGCATTTGACTGTGTGAATCATAACAAATTATGGATAACATTGAGAAGAATGGGAATTCCAGAACACTTAATTGTGCTCATTAGAAACCTGTACATAGACCAGGAAGCTATCATTCAAACAGAACGAAGGGATACTGCATGGTTTAAAATCAGGAAGGGCGTGCATCAGGGTTGTATGTCTTCACCATATTTATTCAATCTGTATGCTGAGCAAATAATCCAAGAAGCTGGACTCTATGAAGAAGAATATGGCATCAGGATTGGAGGAAGACTCATTAACAACCAGCGATACGCAGAAGACACAATCTTGCTTGCTGAAAGTGAAGGTGACTTGAAGCACTTACTGATGAAGATTAAAGACTACAGTCTGCAGTATGGATTACATCTCAATAAAAAGAAAATGAAAATCCTCACAACTGGATCTATAAGCAGCATCACAATAAATGCAGGAAAGACTGAAGTTGTCGAAGATTTCATATTACTTGGATTCACAATCAACACCAATGGAAGCACCAGTCAAGAAATCAGATGACATATTTTTTGTTGTTGTTAGGTGCCATCGAGTTATCTCCGCCTCATAGTGACCTTAAGCATGACAGAATGAAACACTGTGAAGTCCTGTGCCAGCCTCACATTCCTTGCTATATCTGAGCCCATCATTGTAGCCACTGTATTCATCCATCTTGTTGGTAAAGTAAAGGACCAACAGAAAAGGGAAGGCCCTCAACAAGACAATATACAGCACTGGACAAATCTGCTGCAAAAGACCTCTTTAAAGTGCTGAAGGGCAAAGATGTTACTTTGAAGATTAAGGTGCACCTAACCCAGCCATGGTATTTTCAATCACTCATAGGCATGCAAAAGTGGAACAATGAATAAGAAAGACCAAAGAAGAATTGATGCATTTGAATTATGGCATTGGTGAAAAATATTGAATGGACTGCCAGAAGAATGAATGAATTGTCCTTGAAAAAGGTATAGCCACAGTGTTCCTTAGAGGGATGGCAAGATTTTGTCTCATGTACTTTGGTCATGTTGACAGGAGGGACCAATCCCTGAAGTACCTTCCACAAGGAGGACCCTTAATGAGATGGATTGACAGAGTGGGAGCAACAATGGGCTCAAATATTGCAACAATTGCAAGGATGGCACAGGACTGGGAAATGTTTCTTTCTGCGGTGCATAGTGTTGCTATGTATGGCAACTGACTCAAAGTACCTAACAATAACAACAGCAGGGTAGATGATGTTGCATACACATACGCTATTAGTATACTGCAGTAGACATGCTTCCAAAGTTACCTACGTAAACCTACCTATCCTACCAGGTCCACATGAAGGTAGGTCCTTCTCGTTTATCTCTCTCCAAATCCTATTCTTATTTATGTATTTTTGTTCTGCAGCCCTAAGTGATCCTTTTCACATCCAAAACACAATTTGGGAAGTCTGGAGCAAGCAATAATCCAGTGGAGTGACAATATTGAAGGTTAAAAAAGAAGTTTAATTCTAGATAGACCATAAAGGGCTTTAAATATTGGTGGCAGATTACAGACTTTATTCTAAAAGCAATAGGGAGCCATGGAGGGTTTCTGAGAAAGAGAGTGACATAATGAATGCTACCATTTAGAAAGCATTATCAGAAGGCTTCAGGTCCTTACTGTGTGATCATGGAAGGCAAAGGGGATAGAGTTTCAGAAAGGATGAGATAGCCAGTTGCAAATGCCACATAGAAATCAAAAAGGATGAAAACATCAATCAAATTTGCCATATAGATAGCTACTGGTGACTTTGGAAAGGAAAATTTCAGGATAATAGAAAAGGAGTGGGAAATGGAGAAGATGGAAGAAGAAATTCCAACTGCAAAATCTCCACCCTCAGTTTTTCTACAGAGGAGGCCAGGAATGACTGACGGCTTACTTGTAGATAAGATACTTAAAGATGCAGAGCATTTGAGGGAAGACAGGAGTCAGCCTCCCTCCTATATTGACAAATTGCTCTGATTGGTCTAATAGACCAAAAGGGCCCTACTGTTTCTCAGAAGTTCCTCGGAGATTGCAGTTAGGAAAGAAGAGAAGGTGGAGGTCTCAAGGAGCAGATGCTGAGTGGGCAGGAGCCATACTTCTTGCTTCCATTTCAACAAGCTTAGTCCCCTTGATTCTTCTTTAGAATCCGTGCTGGATGCCATTTGGGAAAAATAAAGTCCTCTATTGATTTAAAATAATAAAAATAACTTGAAAACCATTAACCAGTTGCCATTGAGTCAAATCAAATCACCCCATGTGTATCAGAGTTCAGCTTCACTCCGCAGGGTTGTTAATAGCTGATTTTGTGGAGGTAGCAGTCCTTTCTTTTGAGGTGCATCTGGGAAGAGTCCAACCTCCAACCTTCTGACTGGCAGCCAAATGTGTGAACATTTGCACCATCCAGACTTTTACCCTAGATTGCCTCCATATAGGTTGTCAGACTGTGTCGATCTCTGTGTTGCTGTGATGGTGAAAAGCTATGCCACCAGTATTTCAAATACCAACAGAGTCACCCATACTGGATAGGCTTCAGCAGAGCTTCCAGATTGAGAGACACCAGGATGAAAGGCGGCGATCTACTTCCAAAAAGTATCAGTGAAAACCCTATGGATCGCAGAAGACCATTTTCTGACTCACACTTGATTTGTACATGTCCTCAGAAGGAAATCAGTCACTGGAGGAGGACACTGTGTTCGGTGAAATGAAGGCCAGCAAGGGCAAAGCAGATTCTCAGTTACACTAAGGCTCCAGCAATGGACTCAAAGATGCTGGAATTGTAAGGATGGATTCAAGACCAGGCAACATTTCTTTCTGGTGCACAGAAAGTCACCATTAGTCAGTGTTGACTTGACTTGATGACATCTATCATCTCTCTATCTCTTCCTTACATTGAAATAGATTTTAATTTGGGAAATCTGAACTGCTGGGTAAGTATGAATTATTAAATATGGCCCTAAAGAGGCCTTCTCCAACCTATTCTATTTAAAACTGCAATTCTGCTTTATTTCTTCCACAGCATTTGAACACCATTTTGTCACACTGTATACCTTCCTCATGCATTTGCTTGTCACCTGTCCCCATACGAACATGCAGTTCCTTGGGCAGGGTGACAAAGAGGTTTACCATTGCTTTCATGATTATTCATTCTGTATCCTAGCACCTACCACAATGTCTGGTTCATAGGAAACATTCGATAAAAATTTGTTAAGCAATGAAATGTGTTATTTTGTTTTGATTTTTATGGAATCATCCTTCATATCTTTTCATTCCCATCCCACATTGTGGGATCTGTAATGTGAGGGTCCTCATCAATTACAAGTCTATTTTGCATTTATATGGTGTTTCATATTTAAAACTCACTGTTCAATTATTGATCCCCACCATCGACCTTGGAAATAAATACAGAGAAGCGTTGTGGTCCACAACTCTCTCCCTTGCTAGGCCTCCACAGCAGATGTAAGCAAAGTGGGTGGGAGGAAGGAGCAAGCTCAAGATGTGAGGAGAAGAGAGGAGGAGCATGGTGGCAATGTTATTGAAATCACCTTGTTATTCAATAACAGGAGATCCTTTTATTGAAATTACCGTCTCTGGTTTACCTTCACCTCCTTGGGAAGAGGTGGCATAGAGTCAGAGATCCTCTGTTACAGCTGTTGCAGATGAGCTTAGCATCCCCACAGAGAAGGAGGAGAACAGAAGCCCCAGGTCGCAAGTGAAGAGGTGAGGCGTGAATGGAGGAGGGTCTCCCAGCAACCATCTCCCAGCAGGCATCTCTGACTTTGTCCTCAGCATTCTTCCTTTCTCAGGTGGCAACCAGACTGCACTTCTTCAACACCACGTCTCTGCCTGCCCTGGTATTCTGCAGCCTACCCAGCAAGTTGAGCTCCTTGGCCTGGATTTCAGTACCCTCATCTAGCCATCTGGTCCTACTCTATCCATCGCGACCACATAAAGTAGCCTTAGGAGGAAAGATCAATGGGCCACATTGTATAGGGAAATGACCAAGTGTGATTTAAAACAACACTGGATTTTAACCTAAAAGCTCACTACATCCTGCTTCATTTCCAAAAATATGCACCTCTTGGCTTTGAGAAAGAGCTTGCTCTGATAATAGATGCAGATTGAAATGGTTATGTTGTCTGGATGGCACACACTAAACAGAGACCCAACCCAGGTGTCATAAAGTTGATTCCAAATCACAGCACATACTAAACAATGACTTGTCTCAGTCACTGCCCTGCAGGACTTAAAAAATCTCTGTTCTAACTCTACCGGCATCTTATCTAGCTCTGAAACAAGAATCGCCAAGGTCTAGAAAAATAGCCAACAGGAAAGATGATCTAGGCATTGGTAGACAGATAGGCATTTTTGGACAAAACAAGAACCACAGGTAGCAACAATAGGAGCATTTCACGAACTCAATACAGTAATTCTGGCCCATTTCTGGAGGTTTCTTAACAAAGGACAAAAAAAGCTTCTCTTCACGTCAAAGGAATGGGAGCTAACATTGAACACCTCCAATATGAGCTCTGGTAGCATAGTGGCTAAGGCACTTGACTGCTAACCAGAAGGCTGGTGGTTCAAACCCACCAGCCACTCCTCGGAAGGAAGGTTGGGCAATCCTACTTCCGTAGTGATACTGCCTCGGAAACCCAAGGAGGGGTCGCTATGAGTCAGGGCTGACTCGACGGCACATAACAACAACAACAACAACAAATATGCCCAGCACCCTACAAGCCCTACCCCAAAACAATCCTATTTAAGCCTCTCAAGAGCCCTATGAGATAAAAAACTATCTTCATTTTTTTAAAAAAGGGAAATTGAAAAAAATCTCAAAAATGTTTAGAAACTTCCTCAAGTTCTCATAATTAAAAAGTGGAAGAAGCAGGTCTATAAGCCAGCTTTCTTGTTTTTAAGCCTAGCACTGTACCTCTCTGGCTGGTCATTATACACAAACAACTTAAATATGGTTTTACTTCCCATTGGCTTTCTGATCAGTTCTTGTTTTGGGGGACTTAAGGGAGAAAACATTTAAATTGTTTCATCTTTCTTTGGTGTTACTGTGACATCATTCATCTTACATTGTCCAAGGAGATTATCTCAGCCTTTATTTATTACAATGCTATCTGATCTCTGGGTGTTTATTAATACCTATTGATTGTGAATAGGTATTCCTTGTTGACAGAAGGGAGCAAGGGCAACTTCCCTCTTTCACTGTTGTGTGTAATGACTTCATTGTTTGAAGACTTCATTCTAGCCTTATGAACATTCTCCAGATATATTTGATTCAAAGATATGTTCTCTCCACTGTTGTAATGCATTTATGTACATCAGCTCCCAAATATATTGTATTCTTAAAGATATATTTGACACACTTAAATTCACACCATAGCAGGCCTCATGCAGAAAAACTTTCAAATAACTAACTTGCTACAAGACCATTAATAAAAATGTTGTGAAAACTGCTTCCAAAGGATGGCAATTAGCTACGATGATTAGATAAAACATAGTTTCACATTAAATTAAATTGATATTTAAATGTAATTGTTTTTAGCTCGGGTAGTGTCAAGGTACTACATAAATCCATTATTACTACTATTTAACAGCAATAATAGCAGCCACAATAACTCAACAAAATTTTCCAAGATTGTAATTTTCAGTGCCCCAAAGAAGTTAATTGCATACTTGGGAGGTGGGTTAACTCTTTCAAGCCACTTGGGATCTTTTAATGAGAGTTTTCAACGGACTAAATTGCCCTCCAAAATGCCTCCCAGTGGAGAGGGTTCATTTATATGTGTATGTATGTGTGTATATTATATACAAAATTAATGCATTTCTTAAGACCTACTGTATATATATAGTAAGTCTGAAGAAATATATTAATTTACACTTAGCTAGATTAACTCTGTCCAAATAGTTTTACTCCATTTAAAACTAACTGAAATGCCAATATATTATAAAGAGGGCTATTTGCAATTCAAATATGAGGCTGTTTTCTCAGTTTAGATGAAACAAATAAACAAACCAATAAAACCTTTAGAAGACAGTCATAAGCTTTGCTCTGAGAACCTTGAAAGATGAGAAAAGTATAAACCAAACTCACTACCGTTGAGTTGGATCCAACTCATAGCAACCCCTCCTTGGGTTTCCTAGGCAGCATCACTATGAAAGTAGATTGCCCAATCTTCTTTCCGAGGAGTGGCTGGTGGGTTTGAACCGCCAGTCTTCTGGTTAGCAGTATCTTAGGCTCTATGCCACCAGAGCTCCTAAATATGTTGTTGTTGTTGTTATGTGCCGTCGAGTCGGCCCCGACTCATAGAGACCCCTCCTTGGGTTTCCAAGGCAGTATCACTACGGAAGTAGGATTGCCCAACCTTCCTTCCGAGGAGTGGCTGGGGGTTTGAACCGCCAGCCGTCTGGTTAGCAGGCAAGTGTCTTAGCCACTATGCTACCAGAGCTCCCACTCCTAAATGTAGTACTATCTAAATGGGTAGAGGTTATCTGTTCTGCTTTGCTTAAATCTGAACTAAAACCTCTAAATCAGGGATGCCAAACTCCAAAGCTTCCGTTGTCAGCCAGGGAATATGAATGAGTCAGGTGAGATCATTGTAAGGCAACAGGGAAGGGTAGGGATTGTAGAAAACTAAAGGCAGCATGCACTGCCTAAAGGGTTTGGGCTTTTTAGTTCTAGGCCCTTACTGCTGTGTGGAGATGTGAACACAGAATGTCTAGATATTTCCATTTTTAAAATAAAAGCCACAAAACTTAAGTTCTACTTGAAATTTCATATTTAATATACCCGTGTGTACCCAACAAACTATGATTACAGGCTGGATTTGACTCACAAGCCTCAAGTTTGCCCCCTGTCCTAAATGGTTTCTGACATCAAATCTAAGTTGGCAGGTAGGCCATTAGGAAATGTATACCTAGGAGCTATTTACATCATTTTGACTTGGAGATGTAGCCAGGTACAGGGCTGTCTGCCTTCAAAAGGAAAAACAAATAGACAACATCAATGCCATGATCATCCATCACTGTTAATGTGGCTGGTGATTACTATTTCTTCTCCTGGTTTTTGCTGGAGTGATCTTGCCCTGGATGCATCACTTGGTGTTGTTGGTGACATAATTCCAATAGCAATCTCATCAAAACCAGCCACCCAATTCATCCACAAATTCAAATGCACTCATTATCAAGTGAGGCAAAAGAATGTCAAGACCCATTTCTTGCCCTATCACCACTCCTTTTCCAACCAGAACCCACTCTACTCATAGATGTGTCATTGGCCGGAGCAAGAGAAGCTGTCAAAAATAACCCCTGAGAGAGCTGTGGAAAGTGTTTCCAATGAGAAAGCAGCAGAGGGTTATTGTGTTCAATAAGGTTTTTACATAGATATAAAATACTCAAAATACCATCTTATTCCAGAAAGCATCCCTGATACTTCCACTTATGAACTCCCAGGTCAATTCCTACTTTCTATCTTGAATTACAACTACTTGGGCATGTGTTTAATATCACAAATATATTATAGTTCCTTTGGGAGCAAAATCCATGAGTAGATTTTGCTTTCTGTCCTACAAAACAGTTAATATGTACCTACAAATGATAGCTACTCTTCAAACATTCGTTAAGTGGGTAGGTAGGTAGATGGATGGATAGATGGAAGGATGGACAAATGCATGGATGGATGGATGAAAAGATAAAAGAATGAACAGAAAGAAGGGAAGATGAGGAAATCTCTGTCTTAGCCCAAAATACATGATCACAAGTATAACTAGTAGAGATATTTACTCCCTAAATACCACCTTGGAAGTTCTGATAGCATAGTGCCTAAGGCACTTGACTGATAACCAGAAGGCTGGCGGTTCAAATCCACCAGCCACTCCTCAGAAGGAAGGTTGGGCAATGTACTTCCGTAGTGATACTGCCTCGGAAACCCAAGGAGGGGTTGCTATGAGTCGGTCTGATTCGATGGCAAATAACAACAACAACAAACACTACCTCAAGGAGCTCTGGTGGTGCTGTGGTTAAAGCATTAGGCTACTAACCAATAAGTTGGCAGTTCAAACCCACCAACCACTCCACAGGAGAAAGATGAGGCAGTCTGTTTCCATAAAGGTTTACAACCTTGGAAACCCTATGGGACAGTTGTACTCTTGTCCTATAGGTTCACTATGGGTTAGGTTTGACTTTTGAAACACCATCTCATGAATTACTTTCCAGCAGAGAAGTCAGACAACAAATACTGAGCACTCATTACTCAACAACCATAACCCTATGTTCTCCCTTTAGAGCGAACTCTGATCTTCAGGGTCCCTCTCCATGCCCTAGTTTAATCTTGGTGATTCTATTTCTCTTTGTCAGAACTGGTTTTGAGGGAGAGAGATCCAATAAACCTAATTCTGGCCAATGAAACAAGAAGAAATCTTCAGGGCTGAGTAAGAAGGGGCTTCCCTGCCGTGATAAAAAGAAAAGAACTTAATAATGTAAAGAAGTGATGCATGGAGCCATAGCAGCCATCTTGAGACATGTGGCAATAGCATGAAGAGAAAGAAGCCATGTGCTGAGGACAACAGAGCACAGAAATAGAAGCCTGGATTCTAAATGACATTGTTCAGCTAATGAGGAAACAATGGAACCACCTCTCTCTGTTATGTAAATAATGACTGTGCTTACATCTTACCTGTTAGCTGGATTTTCTGAATTGCACAGCAGAAATATTTCCAACTCTTACAGTTCTTCTTTCAAAGACAGATGACAGTGAACAACCACAGTCAGGGTGGTAATGGGGCAGAGAAATCAGTGGCTGGGTCTGAATTACTTCCACTATCCAACCCTGCAGCAAGGAGAAGTCTTGGAGAAAAAGCTGAATTTTACTGCAATTTTCCAAAGTCCCCTTGCTCCGCATCACCAGGCAGCATGGTAAGTAGTGGCAGCCACAAACTCCAAATGGGTTTCATTCCTGACACTGACAACTCAGAGACTCATTCTTTTGTTCCCCTTTGCCTCAATCACAGTCCTGCGGCATGCCTCCCGGACAATATTTACGCAGCATTGAATATATGGTTCACATCAGACCAAATAGAAACTTCCTAAATTGAGCAATTTGTGACTTTGCACCTCAGGTTTCACTCATCCCTGATTTGAAATGCACTAAAAGCACATTATTACTGTTTAAGATGCAAACTACTGCCCTGAAAAATATAGCTTTTTACCTGAGGTGAAACAAGTTATAAATTAATGGTTGGTTGAGGGTAAGGTGCGTGAGTAAACACAAATTCCTTAGAACCATGTGTAGGCCATTCTGCTAATACGATGAGGCTCTACTTGCGAGGGGATTAATTACTCTTTTCTTCTAACTTAATTTATTTCATACTTTAAGAAACCAAAATGTCCAGTAGCCACTATGCTTGTGACAAAGAAACACAATAAAAGCAATTTCTCCAGTACAAAAAAATAAAGCGTTCCCGGTAATGCATTTTTGAATCCAGCATACCTTCCCCTAATGAGGTTTCGGCATGCTATAAATAACACTAACGAGACTTTGTCTTGCCCATGTAATATATTTCCTTGATATAGCCTCAGATTCTCCCGTGTTGCTTGGAAAACGAACTGCCTCAGAAAGAAATGTCGTCCAATAGCACATTAAAACCAAAAGCACAATTAAATATAAATGAATTCAGTAATTTAATTGCATAATTGTCGCTTTAAAAAATTCAAACGAAAAGTAATGATGTCATTTTTTTAAATCGGTAAATAATAAAAGTGTTGTGGGGCTGGTACAATATTTAAATAAACATTTTTCTAGTGAAGGGGAGGTAGCAAAGATGCCTAGGAAAACTTGCAAAATACTGAGTATCTTGAGGCATACTAGTCTCCCCATATGATATGTGCGTACAGATAACGCAATTTCCACCTAATTTAGAAAGTGTATCCCAAATTTGGGGAGTTTTCTGATTTTTAACATCATCAACCAGATTCATGTTATTCCAATTAAAATACAATGCAAAATGGCAGTGTACCTAAGAGGCTCTCTAACTATCTCCCAGTAAAATAAGAGTCTATAGAGCTACCATAAATGCAATCGTTTTTATATGCCAATGATACAGCACTTTAATGCTGACCAAGTATTAGAAAATCATTAATGGCTATTCTTAAGTTCTCTCTTATCCAAAGACTGACCCAGCACATCTTCCCTTTGATTGTCCTCCCTGATAAGATCAGAGACATGAAACTTTGTCTAAAGGAAGATCTAAAGGTAGGCTTTAGACTTCACTTTACATTGATTTTTATTCAATTCTGATCAGGAATATACCCAAGAAAAATACTTACTCAATTCAAACATGGTGGTGAGGATAATGAGGTGAAGAGGCTTTTTAGTTTTAAGTTATCTATTATCTTGCATTCAAGCTATTGCAACTAACACAAGCATATGAGAAGCCTTACATAGCCGTCTAAGCAACTTTTCTCATAGAACATATGACTGCATCTAAACATGTTTTGCAAATCTGTCCCCTTATTATCATTGTTTTAGATCTTGATATTAAGAATACTTTGTATGTATGATTTTCATTTCCTTTAGTTTGACAGCTCTCCAAACCACATTATTTATTCATTTGCTCATTTATTTTTTTCGGCAAAATTTACCGTGTGTCCTCTCTGTGCTGTGGTTCTAGGCACCAGGACTACATAGTTAACAAGACAGGCAGGGCTCCTGGTTCAGGAGCTGATGTTTTAGTGCATGGGGGTCACAGACATCAACAAGTAAACAAATTAAAAAAAAAAATTTTCTAAAAACATTCAGTGCTGTGAAGAATAGGAAAGAAAATTTTGAAACAAATGCTGAAAGGTAGGGAGCTGCTATTTTCATGTAAGGTGGTCAAGGAAACCTTCTCTGGAAGATGACTTATGAGCAATATGAAAGGTCAATGCCAAGATCCAGAAGAAGGAACAGCACTTAGAAAGGCTTGGAGGGGGGAATAAACACGGCACATCCAAGGAATACAAAGAAATGAGCAATGTAGGTATCATGGTGCCTATTTTACAAGTGACGACACTAAAATCTAGAAAGCAATCTGTGAAAATGCATCTGCCTCTCAAACTCAGACTTCTGTCTCCAAAATCCCACCTCTCCCTCACACCCCAGCCCTCCTCTTCTTAGGTGAGAGGATTCTGTGGAGTCCTTTGGTACAGAGCTCCAAGTGACTAATGGGGAGCCCTTCCTCAGAACTGAGCTTCATTTCCCAACTGGTTTTGCTTCTGGCCTTCACAAAGTCAACAAGTAAGTAAATAATCAATGACTAGAAGCTGCCACAGTTGAGTTGGCAAATAGTTGTCAGAAAAACAAACTATTTTAGATTCTTCTGCAAGGATTACATTTGCACTGAGCAAGAAGTTTCCCAGAAGGCTTTGGAATCATATAGCAATAATATTGCCATAAAGAGAGAGCTTTATACTTTCCCAGGGGTCCTGAGGTGGCAGAAATGCTTAAGCACTGGGCTACCAACTGAAGGTTGCTGTTCTGAACTGGCTCAGAGGCTCCTCAGAAGACAGGCCCAGCGCTCTGCTTCTGAAAGTTCACAGCCATGAAAAATCTCATGGAGTGCCATTCTACTGTGATGGACATGGGGTTGCCATGAGTCAGAATCCACTTGACATCAACTGGTTACTGGTTATACTTGCCTGTTTGGGCCCTCTTGAGCTGCTCTAACAGAAAAATACCACAAACAGGTGGTCTTAATAAACAGGCATTTATTCTCTCACAGTTTAGGAGGCTAGAAATCCAAGTTCAAAGTGCCAGCTCTAGGGACTGGGTGAAAGCCCCTTGACCTTGGGCTTCAGCTCTGCCTCTTTCTCCCGGCCCACTGAAGCTAGAGGCTTCTCTTCACTCAGACAGCTGCTGGCTGCTGAAGCTGACAAATCCAAGGTCAACAGATAAATTGGCACAGTCCCAAGATTACCAAATAACACGGCAGGCAACTAGTTGAAGTCCAGAGACAGTCCTGAGATCGGCAGTCAACATGGCAGGCTGCTGAATGAAGACTCGGCTACATGCAGTGTCCACGTGTACCAAAAAGCTGCAGAGACCTTTCTCAAAGCTTCTCCTTATGTGCTGGAAGCAGACCACATCCCTGAGGCAGCTACTCAGCTGCTCACAGCAAATTCCACCACAGGGCTGATTACCATTCTCATCATGATGAATAACTACATCCAGTTGCCTAGCCACTCAAAACCAGGCCCAGACAAGTTGATCCATAACCTTAACAACCACATTTCCCAAGAAGACCAAATGGCCTGAATTCAAATCCTCTTTTCTAGCTGTGTGGCCTTAGGCTCATTCTGTACCTCTCTGTTAAAGTAGAGTTAATAGCACCATCATCAATGAGTTTATCTATGCCAAGGGCTGGCCAGGGCAAAACTGGGAACATGCTAATGTCATTGCCTTTGTTGTTGTTTACCAAAGTTATTTCTCCAGCACAAGTCCACTAAGGAGGAAAAGTCCCTCCCCTCTTAGTCCTAATTCTTAATAGGTCTTTGGTAGGACTGTGGTATTTAGCACATGCTGTTATCTTGTCTCTCTTGGCTGTAAGGGCCAAGGGGACTGAGAAGCTGTCTTTCAAACTGACTTGCAACAGCATGTGGCACAAAATGGTGCATCAAAAAGGAAGTCAGAGGATACCATCCCCACCCTACCCCAAAAAAGGCCACTGCCCCTTCTATAAAAATCTGCCACTTGGTATGAGGATAAAACAAGATGGCAGTTATGAGGACAGTGTGGAACTTAAAAAAGGAGCTCTGGTGGGGCTGTGGTTAAAACATTGAGTGGCTAATCAAAAATTTGGCAGTTCGAACCCACCAGCTGCTCGGAGGGAGAAAGATGAGGCACTCTGCTTCCATAAAGACTTACAGCCTTGGAAATCTATGGGACAGTTCTACTGTATCCTGTATGGTCATTAGGAGTCAGAATTCGACTCTGTAACAGTGGGTTTGGGGTTGGGTGAAACTAAAATGTCCCTTGCAGGAGCAAGACATAATTGCTACTCATCATAAATAGTAATAATAAGGAAAATCAATCTATTGGATGAACTCTTCTCGTGTCTACTGTCTTTCTGGAATTGTAGTGTTCTGGTTACCTAGTGCCACTCTGACAAGAACATACCACCAACAGGATGATCTTAACAAACAGAAGTTTATTCTCTTACAGTTCAGGAAGCTAGAAGTCCGAGTTGCAAGTGCCAGGCTCTAGGGCCTGGGTGAAAGCCCCTCGACCTTGGGCTTCAGCTCTGCCTCTTGCTTCTGGTCCACTGAAGCTAGAGGCATCTCTTCACTGAGGCAGCTACTGGCTGCTGAGGCTAACAAGCCCAAGGTCGACAAATAAAATGGCACAGACCTGATGTACTAAAACAAACAGCAGGACATTAATTCAAGTCCATTTTGAGTCCCAAGGTCGGCAGAGCATGGCAGGCTGCTGAACAAGGACACGTCTACATGCGGGGTTCAAGAGTGTCCTAAGCTAGAGACCATTCCCAAACCTGTTTCTTATATATGGGAAGCAGACCACAAACCCAAAGCAGCTACTCAGCTGCTCCAATAGATTCCACCATGGAGTTAATTACCAATCTCACCATGAGGAATAACTACATTCAGCTGCCCAGCCAAGTTGACACGCAAACTTAACCACCGCGGGTAGTAACCTGAAAGTCCTAAGCATTTCTCTAAGAATTGTCAGCACACTTTGTCACAAGGTTGGGCCTCATTTCATATTCCCAAATCTCCACAGGCTCATCTCTTTTTATGCGTCCTCTGGAATTCCACACAAGGGGAGCAACAGCTGTGTTAGGCCAACCCATCACTCATCCTGGATCCGCTCACCGTAACTCAAAAAGCCTGTGAGCTCTTGGAAACCACCTCCCATCCACAGGAGGCGGCGACAGCAGACTGAATTTACAACAAAGCCCTGCCTGCAGAAATCTTCCTGTCACCTGCAGGCCACATAAGCCATTAGCATGCCAGCCGTAACGCACGCTCAATGAGCTACACGGGCATTTCAAAACTGAGCGCTTTGCCGCTATTTATGGCCCAAGTCAGGGATTCCAGCAGCTCTCTGATTTTCTTGTCCGCTTGCCAGAGAGAAGTTACAAAGAACAGCTGTATTACCCACCCTCCTCCAGTTTGAACGTTTGAAGAAAATTAAAAGATAAAACCCAAACGTTAAGAGATACTGCTCCCCGACGTGTGTGTCTCATTGGTGCTGTTTTCCTCGGCCTGGAAACACTTTTCGCCCAAATGCCGGTCACTGCCCTCTGCTGAAGAGGCGCCGAGTGCCAGAATATCACTTCTGTCTAATTGCCCTACACACAGCTCTCACCAAAGGCAAGCCACAGCGGAATGTTATTATTTTTAGAATATTCCCCAGTTTTAGCATTTTAGCAGCCACGTGATCACTAGAGCCACAATAGTCCTGAAATGAACCATTTTCCCCTGTTCTCAGAAACAGATAAATATAGAGGCATATATTTTTTTTAAATAAGTCCTTTATCCTTACACAGGCTGATAAAAATATACTCAAAAGCCTCATCCACATCTATTTATAAGCATAACATATACACATGGGGTATTTAAAGTGTTGATTGGTTCTCCGTAAGAGTTCTTTTTCCACTTGCATAGAAAATTAAGTAGAGGTCAACACAATGAAACAACTTCTAAGTCACTCTTGTCTATTAGGAAGTTTGGAATAATAGGCTCCAACTTGGGGGGAAAAAAAAAAGTCAATGCAATCTAAAAATAACAAAAGGAAGCTAACAAATTTGCCCTCATTTTGTTCTTAATAGAAGGTGTTTCTAGTGCATCGGCAGGAATGACCTATCAAACACATCACCTTGTACAGTCAATTTGTTCCTTTATCAGACAGTCACTGGGGAGGGATTTTGTTTTGCATTGTCTCAACATAAAATGGAATGCCAAGCCTGCTTTCCTGATGAGAGGACAGAGGCTCTTTTGTCAGGAATCTTTCTAAAAGACGTGTGATCAAAACCAAGAAGATGAAACGCAGACATTTTCCTACTCTCCCTACCGAATGCTGCCCCCACCTTTGGATAACAAACCTCACAGTGTAAGAGGGAAGAGTCAGGCTCAAACTCGGATCTCTTCCACCCTTCCATGGCACCCTTTTGCCAGAAGCACTCAGAATGCTTCCCCAAAATTCCCTGTTTCACTAGACAGAAGAGCCCTGGGCTTAGAAGACAGGAATATGCCCTTCCAATTTCTCAATTGTAAAAACTGATGGCTGGAAAGAGGAGGGGACTTTGTGGTGGCAACTGAGTAGTCAGACTATCAGATTAGACCCAATATAGTGCTTCTTCATTTGCAACCTCCTTTTTTATGAAGTCTAAAGAAAAAGAGTCCCCGGGTGGTGCACACAATGAAGTGCTCGACTACTAGTTAAAGATTGGTAGTTCGTACCCACTCAGGGACTCTCAGAAGACAGGCTTGGTGATCTGACTCTGAAAGGTCACGGCCTTGACAGTACTATGGAGCAGTTCTACTCCACACACGTGGGTCAGCATGAGCTGGAATCGACTTGATAGCACTGAACAGGAACAACAAAGATGAGTTGAACAGCTGCCCAACTTTATGGTAAAAAGAATATATACAACTGGCTCAGAGGAAGAAAAGGAGGAATAGACGCAGTCATGTCTCCAGAGTTATTTGAGGAAATCTGGGTGACTGCCTGTGTCACTCTCTGGCCACACCCCAGCCCTTAAAAAAAAGCCACCCACTACTCACACACTCTATACACATCCAGAGTCATCTTCTTGTAGTTGTAAAGGAGATCCCCAGGTAATGGAAGCTGCTAACACCCTCAGTTGCTAACCAAAAGGTTTGAGGTCCAGAGACACCTCGGAAGAAAGGCCTGTGATCAACGTCTGAAAAATCAGCCATCAAAAACTCTTTGGAGCAAGGTTCCACTCTGAAACATGTGGAGTCACCTGAGCTGGAGTTGACTGGAGGACAGTTGGTATGTTTGTAAAGGGTTCTGAAATTTCTCCATCTGAGCCCTATTCTTCTTGGCCCTCACCTATCCACTCCTTAGGCTACAAATATCTCTGACATGGATGACACTCTAAGAGGCCTGAGAGCGATGTAAGTGCCAAAGGAAAAGAACCAGGTACAGAAATCCTGCTATGTACCAGGAGCATAACAGAAAAATACCAACACATATTATATCTCATTTAATCTGTGCAAAATACTCTTTTAAAGTTGGCATAAATGTTATGAACTTACAGTGAACGAACCTCAGCTCAGGCAGTGAGTAAGTAGGATCTGAAACTGGGTCTGTCTGATGCCCAGACTCCTCATTTCAAGGGCAATGGAAGAGGAAGGGGGAGGAAATGGCCCCTAAACACTACTGTATGATCTCTCCTCGGCCAGGCTGGTAGGTAGAGACAAGGGTAGAGCTGGCTCAGGGACATAAGGCAGAGAGTAAATCCAGGAGCATCATCCTCCATAGACACTGTCAGAAGCAATAGCACGGTACTCATAACCAAGACTTACTGAGCACTTACTGAGCACAGCAGTCCCTCAATAATGCAAACAGTTAGTGCACGCACTTGGCTGGTAACTGAAAGGCTGGAGGATCAAGACCACCCAGAGGTACCTCAGAAGAAAGGCTTGGTGATCTACTTCCAAAAAATCAGCTACTAGAAACTCTATGGAGCACGGTTCTACTCTGATACACATGGGATCACCATGAGTTGGAACTGACTAGATGGTGACTGGTGCTGGTGCTATGTACTGATTCTCACAATTTATATGCAATACCTCATTGGCTCCTTGTGGTAGCTCAATGTGTCAACTTGGCTGGTTTTGAGTGGCTGGGCAGCTGGTTGTAGTATTCCCCATGATGAGACCGTTAATCAACTCCATGGTAGAATCTGCTATGTAGCTACCTTAGGGATGTGGTCTGATAAGGAGAAGCTTTAAGAAAGGTCTTGAGTTTTGGGCACACTAGGATCCTGCACTTAACTGAGTCTTCATTTACCAGCCTGCCATGTTGCCTGCCCATCTTGGGACTGTTCCTGGACTTGAACTAGTAGCCTGCCATGTTGCTTAATAATCCTGGGATCGTACTATTTTGCTCTCCAACCTTGGGCTTATCAGCCTCAGCAGCCGGCAGCTGCCTGAATTAAGAGACACGTCCAGCTGCGGTCTGCTGGGTGCAAGAGGCAGAGCTAAAGCCCAAGGCTGAGGGACCTTCACCCAGCCCCTAGAGCTGGCGCTTTGAACTCTGTCTTCTAGCCTCCTAGATTGTAAGAGAATAAATCCCTGTTTGTGCAAGCCATCTGCTTGTGGCATTTCTGTTACAGCAATACTAACGAACCAAAACACTCCTAATAGTTACTTTTGAGACATGTTGTCCATTTTATGAATAAGGAAACCAGTCTCAAAGAGAGGAAGAAACTTACCCAAAATCTTACAGCTAGTAATTGGTACAGCCAGGACTCAAACCAAGTCATTGAACTCTTTGACTTGACTCTCTCTTGCAGTAACAAACATGAAATAATTCTGCTAGCTAATCTTTGCTAATTCTTTAGTACTACATATACTCACTGCCGCTGAGTCAGATCTGACTCATAGCAACCCCTCCTTGGGTTTCCGAGGCGGTATTTCTACAGAAGTAGATTGCCCCATCTTCCTTCCAAGGAGTGGCTGGTGGGTTTGAACCACCAGCTTCTGGTTAGCAGTCAAATGCCTTAGGCACCACACACTACCACAGCTCCCTGCTAATTCTTTAGGCAATCCAGTTAACCTCTCTGGCCCTTAGTTTCTTCATCTGAAAAATAGGGAGAATAATAACTGCCAGGAAAAGGACCCTGGATGGTGCAAATAATTTGGTATCAGCTACGAATCTCACAGATGATGGTCTGAACTCATCCAGCAGCAGCACTGAAGAAAGCCCAGGCAATTTGTTTCTGAAAAGTTCATGGCCAAGAAAACCCTATGGAGCAGTTCCACTCTGTGACACAGATGGGGTCTCCGGGAGGCAAAATGGATTCAAGGGCAATGGATTTGGGGTTGGTTTAGCAACTGTCAGGGTTGCTGTGAGGATCCAGTGTTGGACATCTGGGACCTCCGGTGTGACTGAGTCAAAAGCCTAAACACATTGGTTGTAAAAACTCAGAGTCATGTCACAGTCATCAGCCCCTTCAGAGCGCCAGCATCAGCCAGAAGAAGGCTATGAAGGAACACAGGCTTTCTACTATCAGAATGAAATCTTCTCCTTCCTTGCTTTCCTATGAAGTCAGCACACCCAGTACTGGTCTCAGGGTCAAGCACACTGAAGTCTATGGTCCTGCCCTGATCCTCCTCCTCATTGGTGGAGTTCCCTCCTCACTCCTGCTCAGGAGATCGACAGCTGAGATTGCTAAGGACTGAAACAAGCAGCCCTGAACCAGAGCAGCTGCTGGAGCCCAAAGACCCAGTGCCAATGAAGACACAGGAGCCACTTCTGACCTTCTCTCCAGTCTTTTTGGACAAGCCACAAGTGACCAGGGGAGACAAAGGCAGAGAAAACCACAGGCCCTCTCCACAGCTACGTCTTTTAAATAGCATCTCCTCTCTGCAGCCCTATGTGGGAGGGGAACATATGGTCCTACATTCATTATACTCCTGAGTTTAGGTTTGAAACATCATATTTTCATTACAAATAAGCTTTGATGACACTGCCAATTGCAAGGATTTCAACGCATGGTTAATTTTATCTGTGGCAGTGGTGAGAGTGTCATACCAATTTACTGCCAGAGGAAAGCAATCTGATTTTAGCATCTTAACCCTGAACTTGAGTTCCTTTTGTTCCTGAGAACCTCATTTTTAGCAAGACTCAGGACTCAAAGTGACTGGCAAGAGCACGTCACGATGCTGACTCAAAAGCAGTGGAGAAGTTAAGGGGAAAAGGAATGTGCTGAAGGAACATGAAGACTCGTGGTACGGGCATCTCGCAGGAGGGGACAGCCAAAGATCTGGGTTTAGTGTCACACTGTTCTTAGAACTTGAACAAGCAAACCCAGGCTTCACAATGTGGCTGGCAATCTGGCAAGGGGAAGCTTGTTTGTGAGGTTGCTTTCCACTGCATCTGACTTCTGTCCAAGCCAGGAAGCTGAAGAAAAGCCTCACTCACAGAGAGCTTCATTTTCTGGGCCAAGAGTTCAAAGGAAAACTAAGATGTGGAATAATGTTGTTGGTGGATTGGGTGGACAGAAAGGTATTTGAACTGCTTAGCTCCTTTGAAAGAGCCAGAATACTCACACACACACACACACATAAACACACACAAATGTATGTGTATATATAATATAATGTATATATAAATATATTTTTAATTCACAGAATAATTACTTACTCTTTGTGAATACAAATAAGTGGAATAGATGCCATAAAAAACGGCAGAATGTATATAAACCAGTATCTGGCTTGGTTATGTCTACAGTTTTTATTTCTGTAAAGAAAAAAAAATTGAAGCAAATATTTTAAATGACTAATACAAATTATACCAAAATATATATGTTTTCATATCACTATGATATTTATGCTTGTTTGAAATTTAAAAAAAAAAAAAACTCTGATACATAATGACAAATTTTAAAGACAAATTTAGCCATTTACTACATATTGATTTAAATGATTACAATCTTTTTTAG
>NW_006921933.1:1105989-1114878 GCF_000298275.1 Orycteropus afer afer
TATATATACATATTACTGGGAACATTGGTGGTGTGTTGCCTAAGGCATTTGACTGTTAATCAGAAGGCTGGAGGTTCAAACCCACCAGCCACTCTTTGAAAGGAAGATTGGGCAATAGTGATACTGCCTTGGAAACCCAAGGAGGGGTTGCTATGAATCGGATCTGACTCAACAGCAGTGAGTTAGTTTATTTATTTTTGTTTTGTATATATAGATATAGATGTATGTATATATGTGTATATGTATGTGTGTGTGTGTGTGTGTGTGTATTTAAAAAAAAAAAAATTGTTTTACTCTTATTTGGCAAATTTACCTGCAGCCATTTGCCTATGTTTTATTTCCATTCTTCCAGTCATTCAACAGCACTTAATGAACATTTGCTAGGCAGCACAGAGTACTAGGAAAAGAAAGAAAGGTATTAAGAACATGCCCCCTCCTCCTAAGCAACTCAGAGTTAGACTGGGACACGGAAGTGGAATCAAACAATTGCAGAGAAATGTAAGTCGCTCTCAAATGTACCAAAAACTCTGAGGAGGAAAAACTTGATTCCCTTCTAAGGAGTCTCAAAGGTCTTCAAGGGGGTGATTAAATAGATGAATTCCAGAAGATTAAGACAAGTTCACTAGAGTGATGCTGACAGAGAAAACAGCCCAGCCAAAGGCCTGGAATCAACTTGGGCTGAGAAGGCTAAACGTGATTTGATGGAAGTTACATTTGAGCGCTTCCTGGAGTAAGGAAAAACCCCAGATAATATGCAATGGGATAATGTGATTTTGGACATAATTAATAATTGGCTCCTGCCCTTTGTCCTAAGGAGCTCTGGTGGCAGAGTGCCTAAGGCATTTGACTGCTAACCAGAAAGTTGACAGTGGAAAGCTACCAGCCACTCTGCAGAAGATGAGGCAATCTACTTCTGTAAAGATTTACCACCATGTAAACCCAGTGGGGATCGCTATGAGTCAGAATCAACTAGATGGCAGTGGGTGCTAGGTGCCCTCTATCCAGGCCTAGTTCTCAAATGGGGGAGGCTAGAGCTTTTTCATTTTACTTGGATCCACAATCAACACTCATGGAAGCAGCAGTCAAGAAATTAGACGACATATTGCACTGGGCAAATCTGCTGAAAAAGACCTCTTTAAAGTGTTACGAAGCAAAGATGTCACTTTGAATACTAAGGTGCACATAAACTAAGCCAAGGTATTTTCAGTCTCATATGCATGTGAAAGCTGGACAATGAATGAGGAAAACCGAAGAAGAATTGATGCATTGGAACTGTGGTGCTGGTAAAGAATACTGAAAATACCATGGACTGCCAGAAGAACAAACAAAACTGTCTTGCAGGACATATAGTCTGAATGCTCCTTAGAAGCAAAACTGGCCATCTCACATACTTTGTCGTGTTGTCACAAGGGACCATTCACTGGAGAAGGATATCATGCTTGGTAGAGCAGAGGGTCAGCAAGAAGGGGAAGACTCTCAATGAGATGGAGTGACACCGTGGCTGCAGCGATGAACTCCAACACAGCAAAGATTGTGAGGATGGCGTGGGTCCGGGCAGTGCTTCACTCTCTCGTACATGGATCGCTATGAGTCAGAATCAACTTGAAGGCACCTAACAACAACAACAGAGTTCTTTGCTCTGTCTGTGTGTGTCTCGCTCTGTCTGTGCATGTGTGCATTGTGTGTATATACTGTTCACACATGGAGCGAAAGTTGACACTGGCTCCCCACATACCAAATATTCTTCCAACCTAATTTCTCTAAAATAGGCTAATGAAACAGAGGACCACTCACTTATAGATTCCTGGAATCACTACAGCTATCCTGAAAGTCCTAGCCAAACAGAATGGTCCCTAAAAGTAAGTAAGGCAGAGCACACCTCTGCCACCAAGTGGTTATTTTTGTTGCTAGTTGCCATGGAGTCAATTTTCACTTGCAGTGCCCCCAGGTGTACAGTGTAGAACTACTCCATGGGATTTTCCAGGCTGTGGCCTTTTGGAAGCAGATCACATCACCTTCTTCCAAGGCAGCACAGGTGGGTTCGAACAGCTAACCTTTCAGCTAGAAGTCAAGTGCTTACCCGTTTGTTTCCACCCAGAGACCCACCAAGTGGTACCAAACTACAAATAGAACAAGGATGGATATATTATATATGTCTTATCTCATGATCCCAGAAACCCCAGGTGGCTAGCTTCATAGGCTCTCTGCACTCATTTCATCCACTTCATAGCTAAAAGTTTTTCCCACTCTTTCTGCAGAGCTGACTTTTTGGAATCCATTCATTGCATTCTGGAATATTTTACTCTAGCACGTGGAATAGCAAGGTAAGAATAGCAAGGATAGGGTGCTATGTACAACAAAATAAGCATCAAAAGAATACCTCCATTTTCTAAGAGTTTTATATCCCACATTAAAGAGTATGAACATCATCTTAAAGTTCAATGGGGAGCCAGTATGTGGCTCTAAGCTGGCAGCTCCATATGGAAGCTGTGCACCGACTTACCAGTTGGTCTGGCCTATGCAAAAACTCATAAACCAAATTCACTGCCATCAAGTCAATTCCGACACATAGCAAGCCCTCACTGGGTTTCCAAGGCTGTAAATCTTTATGGAAGCAGACTGCCTCATCTTTCTTCCATAGAGCAGCTAGTGGGTTCATACTACTGACCTTTGGTTAGCAGCCAAATGCCTTAACCACTACATCACCAGAGTTCCTTCTGGACTGTGCAACATTTTCAAAATCAGGAAATTCCACATAAACCTGGAGCTCTGGCTCCCCTTAGGAAGCTGGGCTACCCACAGGCCACCTTTGACTACTGAAAAGCATGACTTCTCTCAGATGCTCTCTGTCCTCCTGGTCACCATACTCTCCACCCCATATCCAGTCTGCTTTTTGCCTTTGCTAAGCCTGTTCCCTATAGGCATTTGGCTTTGCTTAAAAGTTATAGGCATTTGGCTTTGCTTAAACATAAATAAATAAATAAAGGAACAGTGGCACAATCAAATTTGCATACGAAAAAGATCACCCCAGAACCAGTGTAGAGAATAATGATAGCAATGAGAAGAGATTGGAAGCAGGAGAACCTCTTGGAAGGTTATAATCATCAAGGTTCTCCATGCAGAACCCCAGGAAAGCTGTCAGAAATGGCTATGAATACTACCTTCAATAACCAAACTGTAGCTGGATACACTGTCTTACAATGCTAACCCATAACCCCCTAATCTAAATGCAAATGTCAAAGTGTCGTAGCAGTGCCACAGTTTGACAATACTGATGGGAAACACAATAAATACTGAGGCAAACACACCAGTCAGAAGTAAATTAATAGTACAGCTTAGCTGGGATCACAATGAATCACTCCAAAAGCAATTTTGTCCTGTTGTAAAATGAGATAAACACCTACTTGCCAGTTATTTTAGGAATAACACAAATCAGCCCATCTGTGTTAATTCAGCGGTCCTCATCATACATTTTTAAAGTTATCACTTCCTGAAGAGTCATCCTGTTTATGCCAACAGACACCTCACATGGACAATCTGTGGCGTGACCTGCAATCTGGGTGTCATTTCTGAGCAACACTGAAGCCTTGAGCTACATGTCTTCTTGTCTTCTCTAGAAGTGAGTTGTTTGCTAGACAGCTGGGGAGAGGGTACCCTCAGTTGTTGGCCACATAGAGTCTTCAAATAGCACTGGAGACAGAGCAAAGGTAGAAATTCCCCCCCCCCTCTTTTTTTTTTTCCTTAGGAAGGTGGATGCAAATGTTAGTTCAGAGAACAATTTACTGCCAACTAAATTACTAATCAATATCTGATAGTGGGACAGACTGTCCATCGTCACTAGAAGAGTCATATTCAATCTATAGCAGGAGACACTGGGAAGGAAGAATGCTCTGTTTAAATTTTATTCATGTTTTATATTCGGACATAAATAAGCTTGCTGATCATATCACTGTCTCAGATTTATGGTAAACACAAGGGAGCAAAAGAATTTCAGAAAACTTCCCTAGGTCTTGCAGTTTCTCAGAGTAAATTCTTCAAACTTTCTTCTTGAACGTAAGAAGTCATGAAGTGAGAGTTGGTCCAGAAATCTCATGAAGTTCACAGCTAGGAACTTAAAGATTTATAGAAAATCTTGGGATAGAGAGCCTGAAGTTGAGGGTAAGACTGTGAAATGATCTCAAAATATGTTTTGTGACCAAAACAAACTGCATACAGAATATGATGATCCCCTATTACTTGTCTCAAAGGAGCTCTGGTGGCATAGTGCCTAAAGCATTTGACTGCTAACCAGGAGGCTGGCAGTTCAAACCCACCAGCCACTCAGGAGAAGGCAGGCTGGGCAATCTATTTCTGTAAAGATTTACTGCCTCGGAAACCCAAAGTTGTTGCTATAAGTCAGATTGACTCGATGGCGGTGAGTTTGGTATTATGCATTATTACTTATGCCCAGGAGCTCTGGTGGTAGTTAAGGCATTTAGCTGCTAACCAAAAGATTGCTGGTTCAAACTCACTAGATACTCTGTGGAAGAAAGATGAGGCAGTCTGCTTCCATAAAGATTTACAGCCTTGGAAACTCAGTGAGGGGTTGCTATGAGTCAGAATCAATGTGATGGCAGTGAGTTTGGTTTGGGTTTGATATTGTGTGTTCCTGGAGAAGGACAGCATGGTTGGTAAAGTAGAGGGTCAGCAAAAAAAGAGGAAGAATGCCAGTGAGATGGATTAACACAGTCACTGCAACAATGGCTAAAACATAGCAATGACTGCAGGGATGGTGCAGTGGCAGAATCAAATTTGATGGGGTAGTGTTGTTCTGTTGTGCATGAGGTCACTGTGAGTTGTATCTGACTCAATGGCATCTAATAACAAACAATAACATTATATAAAGAGCCTGCTGTTGTTGTTGTTGTCGTTGTTATTTGCTGTCGAGTTGGCCCCGACTCATACCAACCCCTCCTTGGGTTGGGATTGCCCAACCTTCCTCCCGGGGAGTGGCTAGATGGGATATTACACATGTTAAATTAATCATGATGGGGTTCACATAATGAACTCCCACTTATCATTATCATTCTGGACTCTCTAGCAACTTGACAGGCCCTTCCTCTACTAGAACTTCAATGGAATGCCTATAAATTCATTTGTGCCCTCGACAAGACACACTCAGAGGCTTTGTCCCCACTTCCCAATGCAGACTTCCTGCAAATATTCATTGCTTTCTTAATTTTGTAAATCTAGAACTCTGGACTCCTGGCTTCTGAGTCTTCCAAAGGAAACTCCATACACCTCAAAGCATCTGCATTGGTCCAAAAGATAACTGATTTGGGACCTTCCCTTGTGGCAGAAGCTGTTCAGCAAGTCAATCAACCATCTACCTTCCCAGGGTTACCAGGCTTCATGGGAAAACTCTACTCCCGCCTCCTCCTTTCTTCTTTCCTACTTCCTAGTCCCCTTTATTTATAACTAACTTTATAGGAAAGACCAGCAATTTATAAATAAGAGCATAAAATCCACAAAGATACTGAAAGGTTTTATAGAATGAAATATGATAGAAGTTGTATAAGAAGATTTGACGGAAATAGAGAGAGATGCTACTCTCCAAATGTGTTAAATGTGGCAATTTCTACAGCAGATCAGAGGTTGGGGCTCATCTATCCCCACCCATCTACCTACAGGAGTCCCACAAGGCTCCTTAAACAAATCAGTGTATACCTTTCCTTGCCTCTGTGACACCGAAACCAAACAAAGAAGAACATGAACTCAAAACTGCATTTAAAAAAAAAAAAAAAAAAAAAAACCCTTGTAAGGCTTTGAAATGAAGAGTGCCCTTTAGTCTTTACAATGACCTGCTGAAGTAGTAATCATTATGCTCACTTTATAGAAGAGGAAAAGGAGATTGAGAATCAGACCGGTTAAGCAACAGAATCAGATTTTAGTCCAGGTCTCATTGATTAGTATAGAAGCCAACACTACCCAAAATAGATAATAACAGTTAGCCATGTGATGACTAACTTCTTCCATGGTGAGTGGTACAGTCCTTCAAATCATTGACTGGGCCTGGCTTCTTATCAGAACTCAAAAACACACATACAATCCTACTGATCCCAAAGGTCTTACTTAACTAATCAGTAATACCAATCCCTTATCCCTTATCTGTCAGTTTGTCATTCCATGGTGGCTTGTGTGTTGCAGCGAGACTGGAAGCTACACCATCCGTACTTCAAACACCAGCAGGGTCACCTAGAGTAGACAGGTTTCAGCAGAGCAGCCAGACAAAGACAGACTTGGAAGAAGGCAGGGACCATCCATTTCTCAAAGAATTTGCCAGTGAAAACCTTAGGAAAACCAGTGAAACACTATCTGATATTTTATAAATAGCACTGAAACATTGTCCAATATAGTGCCAGAAGATGAGACTCTCAGGTCAGAAAGCAATCAAAATACAACTGGGGAAGAGATGCCTGCTCAAAATAGAGGACCTTAATGATGTGGATGGAGTAATGCTTTCGGGACCTCCATTTGCTGATGTGGCACAACTCAAAATGGGAAGGAACAGCTGCAAACATCCATTAATAATCAGACCAGAGAACATAGGAATTATGAATCTAGGAAAATTGGAAGTTGTAAAAAATGAAATGGAACACATAAAGATCAATATCCTAGGTATTATTAGTGAGCTGAAATGGACTGGTTTGGCTGTCTTGAATCAGACAACCATATGATTTACAATGCCAGGAATGACAGCTTGAAGAGGAATGGCCTGGCATTCATCATCACAAAGAATGTTTCAAGATCTACCCTGAAGTACAATGCTGTCAGTGATAGGATAATATCCATACGCCTACAAGGAAGACCAGTTAATACTACTATTTTTCAAATTTAAACACCAACTACCAAAGCCAAAGATGAGAGAATTGAAGATTTTTAACAACTTATGCAGTCTGAAATTGACCAAACATGCAATCAAAATGTGTTGATTATTACGGTGATTGGAATGCAAAAGTTGGAAACAAAGAAGAATCACTGATAGCTGGAAAATACAGCCTTGGTGATAGATTTAGTGCTTTACATCACATGATAGAATTTTGCAAGATCAATGCCTTATTCATTGCAAATAACTTTTTTCAAAAACATAAACAGTGGCTATACATGTGGATTTCACCAGATGGAACACACGGGAATCAGATTGACTACATCTGTGGAAAGAGGTGATAGAGAAGCTCAATATTTTCAGCAAAAACAAGGCCAGGAGCTGGCAGGGGAACAGACCACCAACTGCTCATACGCAAGTTCAAGTTGAAGCTGAAGACAATTAAAATAACTCCAAGAGAGCCAAAATACCTTAATTATCTCTCACTTGAATTTAAAGACCATTTAAAGAATAGATTGGATGCATTGAACCCCAATGACCTAAAACCCGAAGAACTGTGAGATGACATCAAGAACATCACCCGTGAAGAAAGCAAAAGGTCATTTAAAAGACAGGAAAGGAAGAAAAGACCAAAATGGATGTCAGAATAGATTCTGAAGCTTGCTCTTGAATGGAGAGTAGCTAAACCAAATGGAAGAAATGATAAGAAAAAGAGCTGAACAGAAGATTTCAAAGAGCAGCTTGAGAAGACAGTCAATTACTATAATGAAATGTGCAAAACATGGAGTTAGAAAACCAAAAGGGAAGAACACGTTCAGCATTTCTCAAGCTGAAAGAACTGAATAAAAAAATACAGGCCTCAAGTTGCAATATTGAAAGATGCTATGGGCAAAATATTGAATGATGCAGGAAATGTCAAAAGAAGATGGAAGCAATAGAGTGACTGTCCCAAAAAGAACTGGCTGATGTTCACCAATTTCAGGAGGTGGCATATGATCAAGAACCAATGGTACTGAAGGAAAAAGTCAAAGCTGAACTGAAGGAACTGGCAAAAAAACAAGCTTCCAGGAACTGACAGAATACCCATTGAGATGTTTAAACAAATGGATGCCCCACTGGAGGCACTCAGTCAGCTATGCCAAGACATTTGGAAGACAGCTACCTGGCCAACTGACTGGAAGAGATCCATATTTGTACCCATTCCAAAGAAAGGTGATACCACAGAATGTGGAAATTATCAAACAGTATCATTAATATAACATGCAAGCAAAATCTTCCTGAAGATAATTCAAAAACGTATTGCCTGGGAACTTCCAAAGATGCAAGCTGGCTTCAGAAGAGGATATGGAACAAGAGATATCGTTGCTGATGTCAGATGGATCTTGGCTTAAAGCAAAGAATACCAGAAAGATGTTTAGTTGTATTTTATTGAATGCAAAATCATTCAATTGTGCAGATCATAACAAATTACAGGTAATGTTCAGAAGAATGGGAATTCCAGAACACTTAATTATGTTCATGAGGAACTTGTACATAGACTTGGAGGCTATTGTTCGAACAGAACAAGGGGATACTGCATGGTTTAAAATCAAGAAAGGAGTGTGTCAGGGTTGTATTCTTTCACCATACTTATCAATCTGTATGCTGAGTAACTAATCTGAGAAGCTGGACTATATGAAGAAGAATGTGGCATCAGGATTGGAGGAAGACTCATTAACAATCTGCAATATACAGAATACACAACTTTGCTTGCTGGAAGTGAAGATGATTTGAAGCACTTACTGATAAAAATTGAAGACTACAGTCTTCAGTATGGATTATACCTCATAAAGAAAACAAAAATACACACAAATGGGCTAATAAGTAGCATCATTATAAATGGAGAATATATTGAAGTTGTCAATGATATCGTATTACTTGGTTTCACTATCAACAACAATGGAAATAGCAGTCAAGACATCAGAGGACATACTGCACTGTGCAAATCTGCTGCAAAAGACTTCTTTGAGCCAGATGATTGGGAC
>NW_006921933.1:1116718-1216382 GCF_000298275.1 Orycteropus afer afer
TTTTGGTCAATGACATGAGACAAAGTATATGTGAACTGCTGTATGAAAAGTGAATTTACTCTGTAAATCTTCACCCAAATCCTAAAAAAAAAAAAAAAAAAAAGACTTCTTTGAAGTGCTGAAGAGTAAAGATGTCTCTTTGAAGATTAAGGTGTGCCTAACCCAAGCCACGATATTTCCAATCGCCTCATATGCACATGAAAGTTGGACAATGAATAAGGAAGACTGAAGAAGACTTGATGCTTTTGAGTTGTGGTGTTGTTGAAAAATACTGAAAGTATCATGGACTGCCAGAGGAACTAACAAATTTATCCTGGAAGAAGTGTAGCCAGAATGCTCCTTTGAAGTGAGAATAGCCAGACTTCCTCTCACCTACTTTGGTCATGTTGTCAGAAGAGACCATTCATTCCCTGGAGAAGGATATTAAGGTTGGTAAAGTGGAGGGTCAGCAAAAAAGGGGAAGGCCATCAACGAGATGGATTGACACAGTGGCTGTAACAATGGGCTCAGCTATAGTAAGAATTGTGGGGCTGGTGCAGGACTGGACAGTGTTTTGTTCTGTCATACATAGGGTCACTATGAGTCAGAGATGAAGCAACAGCACCTAACAACAACAATAAGACCAATAACCTGGAGTATGAAGTTACATGATGGGACAAAGTCATTTTTCTTGTTCCTGGGACTAAACATGTTTTAAAATGGGCTACATGATGGTGAGTGGTTTGGTTGCGATGTGTGACCTCAAAAAGCAGAAGTAGAAGCCTAAGAGCATGGTGAGCTGGGTACTTCCTACAGTCATCCTAGGACAAAAATGAGCCTCAGAGATTGTGAGTCAGAAACTGAAGTGGATTGTCCTGGCTGAAGACGACATCTCAGAGACTGTCCAACACAATAGCAGGGGACCCCAAAGGCTTCCAGTGTATTTCAAATGGTCAGCATCAGTAGGAAAAGGATGGGGGTGCACCCAGGGGCCTAACAATAGCACTGACATTAATTAAGACTTGGAGAGGGCTGCATGCCAGCAGCCATTATCTATAACTTTCAATCCTGGTGCCTCGGCTCTCTCTGCTCAAGCGAATGAACCATCACAAAACCTGGCTGCCCAGCCAATTTCTCAGATACAATTACTTTTTATGATAAGGTTCAAGGAAGCTCAGGGCATTAGGAGGACTCATCTGCACCACACGTCACACACGGAGCCCTTCTCTCCAGGTTCCATTTGTAAAGGACAAGTCAGCCTGGGAAACCACTTTCCATGCCTGAACCAAACCATGGGTCAGTAACTACTACGCCTTCCTTTCACACTGCAGGTGACCTCCCGATGTCCTGGATCACAGCCGACTAAATGAACTGGATAATTAAAAGAGGGGATGAGCCATGCCTTGAGATTTTGTCTGCCTCATCAAGAACACCATGCCCTTTTTATCAATTGACTTGTTTTTGTGTTTTTATTTTTCCCCCTTTGAAAAATGATTAGCCTTGAGAAACTTCCTAACCATGGCATCATCTACCATTCGCTGTCATGGCCAGAGTACTTGAAAAGTTCCAAGTATGCCCTGCACTTAGGAAACCCAACTAATCAAAGGGGAGATCAGGAGTCTTTTCACACAATAAGCCAAAGCATCAAAATTTTCTTCCAAAGTTTCCTACTGCATCAAACTCTTTAGAAACATTATTTTCTGACAGAGGTAATGAAGGGGGTGGGGAAGTTCCTCCCTTGATTATTGCTCAAAATTTCAGTAAAATTATCAAGAATCATACAACTAACTTACTTATTTTTGGAGAAATAAATATACATATACGTATATACATATAACCAAAGCATTTACCACCGAGTTGATGCTGACTCATGGTGACCCCAGTGTGCCAGAGTAGAACTGTTCTGCATAGAGTTTTCAATGGCTGATTGTTTTGGAAGAAGATTGCTAGTGTTTTCTCCAAAGGGTTTTTGGGTGGACATGAACCACCAACCTTTCATTTAGCAAGAAGCACATTAACTGTTTTTACCACCCATACACACACACACACACACACACATATGCATGGTGCATGTACATGGAGATAATATTATATAATATCTACAGATGATTCAACTTCACAGTAAAATTAACCATCTAAATTCTGTCATAACTTTCCATTTCTTCTAGAGCAAATTTCATGCTCCAAACGGAAAAACCAAACTCACTGCCAACTTCATAGTCACCCCCACTGGGTTTCCAAGGCAATAAATCTTTACAGAACTATATTGCCCCATCTTCCTCCCACAGAGAAGCTGGTGGGTTTGAACCACCAGCCTTCTGGTTAACAGTCAAATGCCTTAGGCACTGAGCCACCAGAGATAATGACAGAGATTCAACTTCATAGTAAAATTAACCCTCTATTCTATCCTAACTTTCCATTTCTTCTAGAGCAAATTTCCATGGTTGTTGTTGTTATGTGCCGTTGAGTCGGCCCCGACTCATAGAGACCCCTCCTTGGGTTTCCGAGGCAGTATCACTACGGAAGTAGGATTGCCCAACCTTCCATGATAGAAGATGCTAAATTGAGTCTGGAGGATGGTAAATTCCTTCCTCAATGTACAGTCTTCTACAAACATCAGGGAACAAGATCTCATTGGTATGTGTGAAAGCAGTTATATACTAAACTAGCACATCTGTAAGAGTGCCATCGTAACAAAAATTAAGGAAATGCGTAAAATCCAGCAATAATGGACAATTTGAAGCTCAAAGCTCTCTGAGCTCCAGACAATAGAATTAGAATCAGATACTTTGTAAAGTTTTTTTTTACAGTTTCTAGTTTTTTATTATTCCCATGCCCATATAGCCTGATAACTAATGTTTATACTTTTCTTACTGAAATGAAATTCCTTTCATCTGACCACCCACTAGACAGAACCAACAGATGATCAAGACATTATAGGACCACTGTCCACAACCCTGCTTCTGAGAAGTATACTCTGGCCAGCCATCAGCCTACAGTCTAGAGTGCTGTGAAGTGTCTAGTTAGAACCCTGGCTGTCCCATTCACCAGCACCTGGCCAACAACGTAGCTTTACTGTGGCTCAGTTTCTTCCTCTTTATGATAGAAATGATAATGATCATATTATTTCGTTATCTGTTGCTAAAACAGAAATACCAAAAGTGGGTGGTTTCAACAAACAGAAGTTCATTTTCTTACAGTACAGGAGTCTAGAAGTCCAAATTCAGGCTGCTGGCTCTTTAGAGAGGAAGGCTTCCTCTCTGTGTCCAGTCTAGAGGGGGACCTTGTCTCTTTCTGGCTTCTGCTCCTGGGTGACCTTCCTGTGGTGAGGCATCTCCCTTCTCCTCCCTTTGCTCTGCTTACTTCTTTGATCTCTTATACAACTCAAAAGAGATTGACTGAAGACATACCCTACACTAATCCTGTCTTGTTAACAAAAACAACCCATTTCTCAATGGGATTATAACCACAGGCATAAAGGTTAGGATTTACAACACATATTTCTGAGGGATACAATTCAATGCATAAGGAGTATATATCTCATATGGGATGTTGTGAGAATTAAATAAATTAATATAAATGAACACCTTGGAACAGTGCCTCACAGATAAAACCAAAAAAAACAAACAAAAAAAAAAACCCAGTTGTCATCAAATCGATTCCAACTCATGGCAATGCCAGTATGTTAAAGTAGAATCGTGCTCCACCGGGTTTCCAATGGCTGATTTTTCAAAAGTAGATCACCGGGTCTTTCTTCCAAGGTGCATCTGGTGAATTTAAGCCTCCAACCTTTTGGTTACCAGCTGGGCACATTAACTATTTATACCATCCAGGGACTTCAGCCTCATCAATACAGAAAATGTGATGTTGTTGTTATTATTATCATTAAGGCACCCTGATGGCACAGTGGCTAAAGCACCTGGCTGCTAATTGAAAAGTCAGTGGTTCAAATCCACCTGCTGCTCTGCAAGAGAAAGATATGCCAGTCTGCTTCTATAAACATTATAGTCTCGGGAACTCTATGGGGTAGTCATACTCTGTCTGTCCTACAGGGTCACTGTGAGTCAAAACTGACTGGATAGCAATGTTGTTATTGTTGTTGTTGTTAGATGCCATGGTGTGGGTTGCAACAGAATAAAACACTACCTAGTCTTGTGCCATTCTCACAATTATTGCTGTTTGAGCTCATTGTTATAGCCACCGTGTCAATCCATCTCATTGAGGGACTTCCTCTTTTTCACTGACCCTCTACTTTATCAAGTATGATATCATTCTCCAGGAACTAATCCCTCTTGATAACGTGCCCAAAGTGTGTGAGACGAAGTCTTGTCATCCTCCCTTCTAGGGCACATTCTGGCTTTACTTTTGCCAAGACAGATGTGTTCATTCTTCTGGCAGTCCATGGTATTGTATATTCAATGTTTTTCACCAACATCATAATTCAAATGCATCCATTCTTTGGGGTCCTTTATTCATGTCTAGCTTTCACAAACAACTGAGGTGAATGAAAATACCGTGGTTTGGGTCAGGCATGCCTTCCTTATCAAAGTGACATCTTTGCTTTTTAACACTTTAAAGGGGTATTTTGTAATAGATTTGCCCAATGCACTATGTCATTTGATTTTTTGACTGCTGCTGCCATGAGCATTGATTGTGGACCCAAGTAAAATGAAATCCTTGACAACTTGAATCTTTTATCCATGTATCATGATGTTGCTTATTGGTGGGTATTATTATTATCACTGTTAGGTTGAAAGAGTGATCCAATCCTGAGAAGTTGTGTGCCAGTAACAGAAAGAATTGATCTCAGCTCCCGGAGCTAAAATCAATGTTCAGGCCTGTTACAGTGTTTTAGTGTGTGTGTGTGTGTGTGTGTGTGTGTGTACAATGATAGGAAAGGGACAGACAAAATCAAGAACAAAATGTATGTGAGTTTAGGATTGTGGATAATCTATATCTTTCAAAATTTTCTTTAGTATTATTAAATTAAATTTACACCAAGTTAAAAAAAAAAAGAAAGAAAAGAAACCAATTCTCTCCGCAGGCCTCTCCCAACACACCTGCTCAGTCTGGCTAGGTGAGAGAGCCTTGGTGATTTCCCTAAGCCCCAAATGGGACTCTATATCTCACCAGTAATTTGAGGAATGGATCTAATTGCTGGGGTAAAGTGAAGCTGCCCCCTTTAAACAATCAATAAACCCCAGTAAACAAATGACTGGAGAAAGTGACAAAGCACCCTTCATCCTCTATAAAGATGGGCAACCAAGGATCCTGCTCCAGGAAGGGCAGAATAGTTCAACAAGGAGTCATAGCACACCAACTGACAGAAATGTGGCATGGGAGTAAGGCATCTGACTGCTAGCCAGAAGGGTGGCAGTTCAAATCCACCAGCCACTCCTAGAAAGGAAGATTGGTCAATCTAGTTCCATAGTGATATCGCCACAGAAACCCAAGGAAGGGTTGCTATGAGTCAGATCCAACTCCATGGCAGTGAGTTTGTTTTTTGGTCTATATTTTAAGGTCTCCTATATGGTCTCCTATATTTTATACGGGAACTCTGGTAGCATAGTGCCTAAGGCATTGGACTGCTAACCAGAGGGTTGGCAGTTCAAACCCACCAGCAACTCCTTGGAAGGGAGATGGGGCAATCTACTTCTGTAGTGATACTGCCTTGGAAAACCAAGGAGGGGTCGATATGAGTCGGGTCCAACTCAAGGGCACATAACAACAACAACAACATATTTTATACTGAGGTTAAAATGAACTGATTGTTCTCATCATCTGAGGCATCAATATAAATGATAAGACTGTAAGTAAACACTAACAGCAACGGAGGGAAGGTGGAAGATTTAATCTTCCAGATTTCAATTCTTCACATAACCACCAAGAGCAAGCAGTACCTAGCTTATGAAGGTAACCTTGGATAATCCTATTTTTAGCATCAAAGGCCTCCATGAATTGTTTGATGGAAATTATAGATTTAATCCAATGTTCCACAGGGTTAGAAGTGAACAGCCAAAATCTATGTACCATTAACTAGTAAGCGACTCATCATTGTAATGTCTAGAATATGCATTTAATCAATTACAAAGTCCTATGGCTTTAGAGACAGTCAAAGAAACGTTTTGGAGAGGGCCTTGCACAGAGTCAAAGAAAAGTAGCTTGGTATGTTGCAAAGAACACTATAATAATAATAATAATTGATAATGGACAGCATTTATTAAGAGCTTACAATGTTCAGGGATTGTGTTTAATGCTCATAACAGCCAGTGAACTAGGTACTATTATCTCACTTTTATACTAGAAAAAAACTGAGAAGCAGAGAGGTTAAGGCTCTTGCCTGGAGTTGCCCAGTTAGAAAGTGAAGGAGCCAAAACCCAAACCCAGGCAACTTGAGGATAATGACCAAATTTTAAATCTATAATAATGTTCACATTTCTCTAGCAAAGAACACTCTACCAAAAGCTTTCATGTGCATCACCTCATCTGACCTTCACCCCAATATCTTCCTACCTGTACAATATCCACCTGCACAGCAGGTAGACATACTCTCTCCATTTTAAAGGTGAAGAAACTGAAGTTAAGAGAGATTGAGTGACTTGCCTGATGAAATCTCCTTATATCATGCAAAAGCTGGCCAATGAAGAAGGAAGATGGAAGAAGAATTGATGCCTTTGAATTATGGTGTTGGTGAATAGTAAATATACCATGGACTGCCAGAAGAATGAACAAATCTGTCTTAGAAATATAGCCAGATGCTCCCCACAAGGAAGAAAGGGGAGACATGAGTCTCACATACCTTGGACAGGTTATCTGGAGGGACCCGTCTCTGGAGAAGGACATCATGCTTGGTAAAGTCAAGGGCCAGTGAAAAAGAGGAAAACCCTCAATGAGATGGATTGACACAATGGATGTAACAATGGGCTGAAACACAGCTAGATGTTGCAGGACCAGGTAGTGTTTGTTCCATGACACATAAGGTTGCTAGGAGTTGAAACTAACTCAATGGAACCTAACAACAACAATATCTGATGAAATGTAATTAATAAAATAGCAAGAACTAATTTAACCAAAAATATCCCCACTAGAAATATGCCCCGTCTTACCCTTATGCACTATTGCCTCCAAATCACCTCACACTTGCAAGCCTGAGTTTCATCTGTAAAATTAGTGGATCTAGAGTAAATGCACCTGCAACTCTAACATGTGATGCTTCTGTAAATGAAAGGCAATTCATATCACAACCCACTCTAGACCTTTAAACAGCCCCTTGCTACCTAATAGATACAGATTACATCTAGTCCATAGAAGTGAGTGGCCCACTCACTTCTCCAGGGTCCTTTCTCAAGGACCCAGCCCATTCCTATTACCCAGCCTAGTGGTCTGCACTTCCTCCCTTTAGCCTAGAATGTTCTCCCCCCACCACTCTGTTTACCCAGTAAAACCTGCTGAGATTTTTGCACCCACTGAAGAGCTACCTCCTATGGGAAGTGTTTTCTGTCCTTCAGAGGCAGAACTGACCACTTCCTCTTCTGTGTCCTAATCACCTTTCTGCCACAAGGGCTGTTCTACTTTCTTCCATGTACTTATTTATATGTCTATTTCTCTCTATTAAATGGTTAGTCTGCCTCCAGAGGCTAGGTCTGCTTTCAGTGCTTAGCGCAGTGTTAGCCGCACAGTTTGACAAATGTCTGTGGAATGAACAAAGGGAAAATTATAGTCTGAAGAAGTGTTTAATACAGTTTAATCTGAGCACCAAGGTTAAATCTACCACCCAGAAGACAATTTGTTCGTTTCCCAAAAAGCATTAAAAACTGACTTCAGTAATTCAATTACCAACCTGCCCTTATATCTATAATCAGTTGACAAGAATTAAGTGAAGATACATGAAGTGCCAGGCATTGTTCTGAGAACATATATTGTAAAAATGAGAGGTGGTCCCTGCCTTCTTAGAACTCCAATGCTAGCCAGGAAACCAGGTATGTAATGTACAACAATTACCATACTGTAGTAAGACATATGCTGTGAGAGAAATTTTATTCTGAGTCACAAAAAAACAGGAGGTTAAGCATCCTTCTGAATATTCCCCGATTAATTAAATTGGCCAAATGGAAAGGACCACTTACTTTGATTCTGCATGGTTTTTTTCTTCTTCTGCAATGTATATAATTAGTCATTCAAAATAAGTCATATGAATTAAACACCACAATTTAAAATATGATAAACCAGAATGTGAGGTATTCGAAAGGTGACCTTTGTTCTGTTCTAAGTAAAGGAGTTTAACAAGCCAATTAATATTGAAAACAAGATCAGAAGGGAGGCCTACGATTTTCAGCACTTTATAAGAAACCATTTTGTATACAAACACACCTCTCACAATACAAGCAGCAGCCAGCTGCTTAGATGCGAATAACAAACCATTCCGCCTAATCATTATGGCAAAACTCTCTACACAGCATAGTGTAATTCTCATGCCCACTTGAAAATAACAAACCCATCTTTATGTGAAAACATGGCACAGCTTAGGTTCTCAGTCATTCATACTGGCCTTCCCTTGAATATTTCTTAAGCATTTCCTGAGTGCTGAGTAATGCATCTGGCATGCATTATCTTACTGGATTCCCCCACCAACCCATGAGGATGATGCCAGAGTTATCCCCATTTTGCAAAAGAGGAAACTGAGGCAGAGACATACACATCACACCCCTAGCAAATGCTAGAACCAAATGCATTCTCCATCTTTTTTTTCTGACTCCCACTCCTTCCAGTTTTCATCATTCCATAATATCTTTGTGGGCTTTACCAGATCAGAAAAACATTATCCATATCACTATCAATTATCAACCCTCCTTTCTATTTTGGGAGGAAAGTGAAAACTGTTATAAGCGCATTTTGAAGCCTGCCTGGAGTCCCAGTGACTTTGCTAGGACAATGTGCACTGCTTCCCCTCTATGTAGTTAAATAGTGCAGAATTCTGAAGTAATACGGCAGCTGTTAACAACACTGTCACCATCACATTGTTTAGTCAGCGATTGTACCTCAATGACTTTGTTCTCTCGATATGTGCTTAGCTTACCAAGAGAAATTGGAGAGCTTGCTAATGCAAAAATACGTCTAATGTAAAATGTTTTCTCTCCACTCTCGCTCCCCAAAAACTGACCTTAGTTGGAGTCTTGAGGCTAAACTGTCCTGTGATTGAAAACTCCCTTAGAAAGAAACCTGATGTAAGGGGTTTCCCAGGTTTTCACGTATTCACATTTGCAGTTTCATCTTGTTTTCCCCCAGACAAATACCATCCTTTCAAAGTGTTCCTCGGGCAGCTTCTTCACTTGACCTACCTAATTGGGAGCGGTCCCCAGTGCAAGCTTGGTGTCATCGTTGCTCTGTCATAGCTAATACACACGCATACATTACTGCTGACATTTAAAAACACTCCTCACAGTTTGTGTGAGTACATGGTAAACAGATGCGATGGGATTTTTTTACTGATTATCAGTCATCTCTGAAGACTACAGTCAAGTGACAGGTCTTTGAGAGTTTTGGGTCTAACAGAAAGAGATTTATTTTTAATAGAATATTAATATTATGGTACAAAATGGCATTTGGTGTGTGTATTTCCCCCCCCCCCCCAGCAATGCAGTTCTACTTGGTGGGTTATTTCGAAGCCCAAGCACCCTCTATTCTACCTTTTACTCCGTTTGCTTTTTTTTTCTTGGGGGGGAAAGTTGCAGACTTTTATGAACTCTCTGATTAAAGTACCTCTATCTGAATACAGATTAAAAGTTCCAACACCTGAGAGCTCAAAACCAATGAATATTTATACCGAAAACCAGCAGATGAATACACTCTAAATCTTCAAATGCAAGTCTAGTCATGGGTTTTATCTTATTTTAGGACTTACTTTTTATTAAAATGAACTCTTGCATATTTACACTACAGAAATAAATGTTATTTGCAAGCACAATACAGCGGAGACCTCACAAACGCATTGCCTCCGAGGAAAGCAACTACACTCTGGGAGCAGATTGATTTCTTTATTAGGTCTTCAGAGAAGACGGGTTTCATTGTATATGATTGCCATCATTTGGAACCCAGAAAATATATTCATTTGGAGAGATTATTCATTTAGTGGCCAAGATAATTGTGTGTCCCTCCCGAGATGGAGAATTTCTTTGATTTAAAAAAAAAAAAATCCCCTTTCATTGGAAACTTCTCTCTGATTTGCTTTCCTAGAAGGCTGAGATCTGGTACGAACAAGCACAAAGGGAAATCATTTCAGCAATAAGTTTACATGTCTTCTCTGAGGTGGCTTAACACATTTTGGGTTTACAGTTAATATACTAGGTAACAGTTGTTAGTTGCTCTTTTACAAAAACTACAAGCCAACTTGAGGTGCTCAGTGAAATCAAAATCTGCCATTTCAGAGTGCAGTCAAAGGGAACAAACATAGGCAGTCTTAGCACTGAGCTCTAAGAAGGGGTCAGGCCATCATCACTGATGCCCAGACAGAGGCACTAATCTATCTGGCTCAAAATAATACAAGCCAAAATAAATATTACCACTGACCAACATCACTGCATAAGTAAATGACTCCACTAGGGAGTTGTGGGGGAGCTCTGGTAGTGTAGTGCCTAAGGCACTTGACCGCTAACCAGAAGGCTGGCAGTTCTAACCCACCAGCCACTCCTTGGAAGGAAGATGGGGCAATCTACTTCCGTAGTGATACTGCCTCGGAAACCCAAGGAGGGGTCACTATGAGTCGGGTCTGACTCCACGGCACATAACAACAGGGAGTTCTGGTAGCATAGTGCCTAAGGCATTTGACTGCTAACCAAAAGGCTGGTGGTTCAAATCCACCAGCCACTCCTTGGAAGGAAAATTGGGCAATCTATTTCCATGGTGATACCATCTCAGAAACCCAAGGAGGGGCGCTATGAGTCAGATCCTACTGAAGGCAGTGAGTATAATCTTTGGTTTAAAAGTGATCCTTTTAAAAGATAGGGAAATGCTCAGTTTTTGAGAACTAAACCAAAACAAAACCAAACTCACTGCCGTGGAGTCAATCCCCACTCATAGCAACCCCCATTGGGATTCCGAGGCTATAAATCTTTACAGAAGCAGACTACCTCATCTTTCATCTGCAGAGTGGCTGGTGGTTCGAACCGCTGACATTTTGATTAGCAGCCAAATGCCTTAACCACTACAACACCAGAGTTCCTTAGAGTAACTAAACTGGAGGTCAAAAAACCTAGCTCATTTCCTCCCCAACTCCCTGGCAACTTCTCTTGCTGCTCATGTAAATGTATTTATTTATTTATTTTGCTGTCAACACTGACTCCAACTCATAGTGACCATAGGGTGTGTGTTAGAGGACACCTGAGCTCCACAGGGTTTTCAAAGGTTGATTTTTCAGAAATACGTTGCTAGACATTTCTTCTCAAGGCAGCTCTGGGTGGATTCCAACCTCCAGTTCTCTGGTTAGCAGCAGGGTATGATAACTATTTACACCACCCAGGGACTCTGAGCTGTTTTTAAAACCAAGATAACCAATCTAGTTGGCAAGTTGATTCAGACTCATGGTGACCCATGTCTTTTAGAGTACAACTGCCCTCCATAGAGTTTTCAATGGCTGGTTTTTGGGGAGTATATCAACAGATATTTCTTCTTCCCAAGGCACCTCTGGGTACACTTGACCTCCAACCTTCCAGGTAGCAATGGAGCATGTTAACCACTTGTACCACTCAGATAATTCTTAAGCGCAACACACCCCCACAAAACGTCAGGGGGGAATTAAGGTAAATACAAGTTGTGATTGAACCCACAATGCATCTTGAGAGTTTCGTGCCCTCACATTACCAAGAACTCAGAATGTGCAAATTTGCTATCATTTTCCTAAACTTATTCCTTTTTCCATAAAGTAAGCTTAGAGATAAATGTTTACAAATCAACTCAGTCATCATTTCTTCATTTTAATGCTTAAACGCTTCATTTTGATTGCTGCCTTTTTGACATTTCACCAAGGAAATACGTTTGCATGTTCGCAATGCCATTGAATCAGCAATTAGATCTCCATATTCCAGATGTCATGAGAGTTTTCAATGCATCTCCCAATAAAATTTATTTCTGAACTTTGGAAAAAAAGAAAAAAAGCAAATCTACTTTGTATAAATTAAGCACATTATCCTTATTTTTCTAATTGGTACATTTAACACAGTGAGAGATTCTGAATTTATCAATTCAAGGCTTTCACATCATTCTATATGTTTTTTTCTCTTGTAATGAATACAATTTTAGATTATTTATGGGAGCAACTTACACATTTTGATTCTATTTTTTTTTTTTCTTCCTTTCTTTTCTGTAGTACAGGAGACATGGAGATAAATTTGTGCTATTAGCAGCATGCTACACTCCCCATTCCTACGAGGCTCTCTTGAGCCTTGGCACTCTGGCTAACACAGGAAATTTATTGCCAAAAGTGAACAAATAAAAATGTAATTCTGGTCTCATGTGTGCCTTCATTAAGACTTCTTAACTTCTTCATTCCTTTCTAGCAGACCTCACATTGCTGATTCTCCTTCAATCCACAGAGCCGGCTCCCAGAAATACTGAGTTTCTGTAGTTCTTGGGCTGTCTATGCCATGCCTCAGCAATCTAATGCCAACTTTTTCCTCTTCCACCCTTTGGCAAACTGAATATACAGCTTCCTAGCTTATTGCCACAGATTCTAATTGACTCTCCCACCACCCATCTGTCAGTTTCTCATACTGTGGTGGTTATCAAGCTTAAAGTGATGCCATCAGTATTTTAAACACCAGCAGGGACACCCATGTTTTCAGCAGAGCTCCCAGACTGAGATAAATTAAGAAGAAAGTCCTGGAAATCTACTTCCAAAAATTAGCCAATGAAAGCCTCACAGATCACAAGAGAAGATTATCTGACTACCAACGATCATAATTTGTATGATCCATACAGACGAATGCTTTTGCATAGTCAATAAAATATACATCTTTCTGGTATCCTCTGGGTTCTATCAAGCATCTCACATCAGCAAGGATTTCCCTTATTCCATATCCTCTTCTGAATCCAGTTTGCATTTCTGGAAATTATCTGTCAATATATTGCTGTGACTATTTTTGAATTATCTTCATCAGGAATGAACAAATCTGTCCTGGAAGAAGTGTAGCCAGAATAATCCTTGGAAGCGAGAATGGCCAGACTTCGTCTCACCTACTTTGGTCATGTGAGAAGGGACCATTCCCTGGAGAAGGATATTATACTTGGTAAAGTGGAAGGTCAATGAAAAAGGGGAAGGCCCTCAATGAGATGGATTGACATGGTGGCTGCAACGATGGGCTCAGGTATAGCAAGGATTGTGAGCCTGGCACAGGACCGGGCAGTGTTTTGTTCTGTCATGCATAGAGTCACTATGAGTTGGAGCCAACTCAATGGCACCTAACAACAACAAAACACAACAACCAACTGTCATGAAGATATAGCACAGGACTGGGTAACATTTTGTGCCCATAGCAGTGCCTATAATAGGGTCTCCATGACTCAGAGCTGACTTAACAACAAACAACAACTGACTCTTACTAAATAGCATAAGCCCACATATCTACACAATGTGCAATTTGGCATCACCATAACCTTTACATGAGAGTGCAGAGGTACCTCTATGAGAGGTCACCCTGGGTGACTTCAGACATACTTGTGTGTGAGACAAAGACATTTTTTCCAGGGCTTTGTTCACCCAAATTGGAATTGCACACTAAAAATGGCATCCTCATTAGCGTAGTGCATGGCTAAGTGAGCAGAGCAATCCTTCCCTACAGCCTTCCTTCCAGGGCATGCCCATCACTCTGGAGGGCACTGGCACACAGCTGAGGCTCTAGTCCCTCCGAGACTCCTGAGACAACTCTTTGACATTTTCACCTCTAATAAGAAAAGGACACAACTGAGTGCTCCTTCAGAGGGTAGGATTTTGCTTGGTATTTACCCAGTTCCAAAGGGTAACACCATAAGACTCTGACTCTATGTTCTGCTCCCAGCCATGAAATGTTTTGCAGATGCCTGCTTCTAGCCCAGCCCACCTCTTGAAAATTACGCCTGAGCAAAAACTCATCTGCTAGTAACAGACCTGAAAAATGCCTCATTCTGGCTAGAAGTGGTACGAGATCGCTACTGCTCCAGCAAATTTATTTTGCCTTTCAAGGGTTTAATTGCACACAACATGGTGCAGTTTTGATTAATCCTTCAGAATTTAATATATACTCGGTGGGGGTCAATATGTTGATTCTTCATGCATCGCTATCATGGGAGTAACTGGAATGTGTTTAAACGCTGTAGGAGGTACACTTCTCAAACTTACCTGGTCTTGCCAAGGGTAAAAAGTGCTCATTAGTGACTTGATCCAGGAGGGAACCAGCAAAGGGGGTGTGCTCCCTCTCCAACACTGTTTCTGATTTGCTTGGCAGGCACGTTCCCCTTGGGGAGGTCCCAGGTGAGGCACATACCGGAATCTTCCAGGCTTATGCCCTGATCATTTTAATGAGAAAACAGTGTCGAAATATTGGAACCTTTCACCCAGTGAACATGTAGAGACACTGTGTGGGAACTTAACTGTTTTACAATTATGAAGGGTATAATCAACTTAGTGGATGAGTGTTTATTCTGTGAACCTGGGCTATGAAGAGGTCATTCAAAGGTAATAACAAATCCATTTACCATTCCCATAAGGAATGCTCTTTCCAATTCTAGAATCCTTGTTCCTCTGGCTGGGTTTCAGATGGAGAATGGGAGGAGTATGTGACATGACATGTCACTAACATGTGAATGTGTAGAATGAGATCTTGGGATCTGAGTGAAAGACAAGCAGATTCTAAGTTCTCCAAACCTCTGGAAAGTCACAATCAGAGGAGAAGTACTACAAGAGCAGTACCAAGGAAATGCCGCACTTGTGACCTCATCGTGCCAAATACCCCAGGATGGAGGGCTGCCTCAGCAAATGCGAGAAATAAAAAGGAGCCTGGAGTGTGGGGTCAGAGTGGGATCTGAGTCTTGCCTCTGCCTCTGGCTAGTGTTCAACAGCCTTTGTCAGCCGTTTTTCTCACCTGATAACTGTAATATTACACCCACTTCAGAGAAGCCCTCATGAGCTTTTAACACAATTCATTATAATAGGCACTTAGCATAGCATAAACCAAAAAAAAACAAAAACAAAAACCTCACTGCCATTGAGTCAATTCCAATTCATAGGGACCCCCTTTGGGTTTCTGAGGCAGGAAATTTTTACAGAAGTAGATTGCCCAGTCTTCCTTCTGAGGACTGGCTGGTGGGTTTGAACCACCAACCTTCTGGTTAGCAGTCAAATGCCTTAGGCACTGCACCACCAGAGCTCCTTTAGCATAGCATAGGCCCTGAACAAATGTTAGTTCCCATTTCACTCTTCTCACCCTTATTTGTCAGATGCACAGAGATAGAGCAAGTAAAAGGAACTCGCTAAGATGATATTCAGTAAATGAGGAAAGAGGAAGTCATCTTCCAAAATTCAGAGACCCAAACACCCAGTCCATGCTTGGTCCACTGGAAACTTCTGCCTTCAGCAAGAAATAGTAGCTGAGTGGGTGCAGGGACCTACAGCAAACAAAAGGTCTAGATGACATTCCTGGCTTCCAGCCAAGGACAGATTCCTATCTAATGTAACCTCAATGTCTCTAAGCCACAACAAGGGGTGAGTGGGAGATCACAGAGTGAAAGCAAACAGCTTCTCAAAATCCCTGCCCTGAAGTGCCATCTAAACAGTCAGACAATATCTACCCCATTTTTCTTTCAAACATACATAAAACTATCATGACAATTCTATGTTGAACACTAACCCAATTCCTAACCACACCACCACCCCCCAAAAGCTACCTAGCATGATTGTTAACAACCTTTACCAGCCATATTAATAGACTAATACCCAAACATCTAAAGAGCTTCATGCCGAAGGGAAAACCAGAGCACTCAAGGGCCAGGGTGAGCATGGAACCCAAAGTTCCAAGGACGTGAGCCACCCACACCCTCCGTCCGTGTGCTCACCAGATTAAACCAGTTAGGAGACATCTAAAAGTTAGAACAACAAACACACTGCCAGGTTTGCAGGTAAACTGCAGTCAGACAGAGTCACCAAGTCATGTGTGCCCCTCTTAATCCCCCCTGAAGGTCAGGTCACTCACCCACGACCTGGGAAACGTGCATATCCACCCTCGGCCTGTTCCAGTGCTCTAGTTAAATCAGTTCTCTCTCAACCTCCCATTCTTGGCACTTTTAAGAACCAGAACCAAAGGGACAATTGGACGCAATCCAATTGCAATGAAATTAGAAGCTGCCTTCGATACACCAGGGTGTATGGAACAGGTACTTGTTTACTCAACATATAAGTTAAGGTCAACAAGAAGAGGAACGCTTCCTGTTCACAGATCCTTAGGGCTGTTTGTTTTGGGGCCTCTGGTTGTTCCTGGTGGAATCCCAGAGTGTGTGCCTGGAAATAACCAGCTTGGTCACATGAAATGAATTCTCTTTTGCAAATCACTGATGTCTTACCAGGCTTATTAGGATCTGCTTCCTGCTTATTCTTTTTAAGAAATGAAAGAGGGGCATTGCCTCCCTCGCTCTTCTGCCAAAGGCATAGGCCTTAGGCCATTTAAATGGTCAGTTCTTCCTTTAGCCTACAGACAAAATTCAACAAGAATCATCCAGAGAAATCCCTGTGAATGCAAAGTTCCTAGTGTGTGCACAGGAATACATTTCCCCCCTCTCTGAAAACACAGCAGCGACTATCTATTAAGCAGGAGTATTGATTTTGAGACTTGGTCCTTTAACCTACAAGACACTCTGTGGCCTCTCTCCGTCACCTCTTTTAACTTCTTGTGTTTGGGGCTGTATATTGTGATCTACCGAGGGAAGCTCGTTCCGTTAGCCTTGTCTCCCTTGTAAACTCCATGGAGTTCTCTACTGAAGCTTTTCTTTATTTGAACCAATGGGAGATGAGAAGCAAGTTAAACTCCTTCAAAGAATGTAAGCTACTAATTTGTTTTCCTCCAACCTTAAGAAACTTCTAATGACACAAATCTGCAAATGAATGTTGCTGAATTGTTATTAAAAAGAAATCAGCTGACATTAATGACTATAAGTGTGAAGTACACAGATTGTTTGTGTAAACATCGCTTGTTTTTACAGAGGGGAAGTGGACAGAAAGACAAGTTTTTGCTATTACTTGATGCAATACCACCCAAATGATTCCATTTAGTGGGCTAAATAAAATGCCAACGTGAACATCACCGTTCACTGTCACCCTGACTAACTTATTTCCCATCCTCACAGCCCAAAGGATGGAAACGTGGTCTTCACAATGCATATTAGAATGCTGTGTGCTCCTGCATATGAAGGTGCACTTACTTCTCTTGCCATATTAATAAGCATTTGAGCACAAGCATCAAGCAAATTGCACACTCAATGACTCACATGGGAAGTGCTCATTTTGTGAGCTTAAATGCTGGAACTGAGTGCACCAAAAAAGAGGTCTATACAACTCTGGGCCATTTCAGTTCAATTATACACAGGATTAAGCCTAAAAGCATCTCTAAGACAAGCGCATCTGAAAACTCAACTGGAAGCCTCTCCAAAAAAACAAGCAACAGCAAAAAGGCTTGTTCCTCCCTGAAGAGACTGGGGAAGAGCTGGCGCATCTCAAGGTACCAGCAGAGACAGAGCCGTCTCTGTTCCCCGGCTGTAGAGGTCAGGGGTGACAGCTTGTTCAGCCAAGAGCCAATAACCACTCATGGTGTCTGCTCTCCCTCCAGCTGTGTGAGATGCCGGGCCACAAGGACATGGGTGAGAGTGTGTTCTCCCTCAGCATTGCAACCAAGAGTGGAGGGCCAGGCCTGGAAATAAATCTAACAGGCACATCCTCTTCAAATGCAAAGGACACGAGCAGAGATAAAGGTGGGGACAGGTACAGATAAACTTGAGCTCCATTCTGGAAGGCATCCATCTCAGGTCACCTATCTGATCCCAGGCTCTGTAATCACACTGCCTTGAGACAGGAACAAGGTATTTCTTTTGTTCACAACAATGCCAAGGATCTGTGATCCCGTGGCCAGATCTCAGGACAATGCAACATTGGGAACTTTCTGAAAATAACACTCTCTTCAAACATATTTATCACCAGAACAGGAGTGAGATAATACACTCTGCCCTCAACTTAGTCAGGTACAGCTAAGTGCTCTAAAAATTCCTGAAAGGAACGCTAGGACTCAGTTGTAAGTGAAGCTGAATTATATGCCAATGGCCTAAAAATAGGATTCTGTTGAGTTAATGGGAGACAAAGGAAGGAGAATCTCTTTCTTCATGCTCTCCTACTTGAGAGAAGCATGATTTAGGAGGGTTCTTTCAAATCTAAAAAAAAAAGACAAAAAATAGTTGCTGTCACGTCTGAATTATGGCAACCCGTGTGTGTGAGGTAGCACTGCACTGCGTGGCGTTTTCGAGGCTATGGCCTTGGGAAGCAGATTGCCAGCCCTTTCTTTGCAGGTGCCTCCAGGGGGGCTCAAACCACCAACCTTCAGTTACTAGTTGAGTGCTTAACCAGCCCATCCTGTGCTTGCCCGCCCTCCGATAGTTCATTACTAGAAGGATCTACAGAGTTGATACAGGTCGAAGTGGTGACCTAGTACTCAAGAATTGCTGAGTAACACAGTATGACTCCAGGTCTAGGAGTTTACTACCTGGCTCGCCAAATCACACGCTTCGCAGACTAACGGGTGGTGGCAAGAGGCGGAGAAGGTGCAATGTAAGGAGTTACTTCCTCAGCAGAAGCAGGAAAGAAATGATGCATGCTTTCCCCCTCCCCATGCCATGTCCATCTCACTACCAGATATCATCTTGAAGTCACCACCATGGCATCAAAAATTCAAAGAAGAGAACGGCTAGTGAAGGAAATTTACTTGTTTTTATGGCATAGCTTACTTGCTTGGAGGCAAAATCTGTTGCTGCATTTGGACTCCTGAGAGAACGGGCTGCATCTCCCCCTTCAGGATCTAAAGATGTGACCATCTGAAGCAAAGAAAGAAACACTCAGTTTCCTTCAGTGAAAATCAGCCACCACAGGTGGATAGGTTCTAAGGGCAGCTACCAGGAAAAGCGACTTGACTTCTAGTCAGGGCACAAAATCTTCTACCAAGCAGTGGCTCAAAAACCATGCCTCAAAACCCATGGCATCATGCTAAAAATGATCACCCATAAAACTAATTTATGACCCTTTCCTGAGGCGCTCAAAGAACTATTTAACTTTCATAATATGATTCTATTATAAAAGCATCAGCACATCCATAGTATTGCATTCGTCCAACAAATTAAGTCAATGGGAATCACATAGTTCAACCACCTAAGATGATGGTGTCAAGGGATAATTCATTCCACAAACCTTTGTTAAGGTCCAACTCAATAAAGTGTTCCAGGCACTGGGCATGCAGTAAAGAATAAAACAGAAAATCTCTGCCTTTTGGGGAGCTTACCTTCTAGAAGGGGTGGAAATGAACTATTAAGCAATGTTGTCATTGTTAGGTACTGTCAAACTGACTCGCAATTCAGGGTGACCCATGTACAACAGAACAAAATGTTGTCTGGTCCTGCATCGTCCCCATGATTGGATGTGGATCAGACCACTGTGACCTGTAAGGTTTTCATTCACTGGTTTTTTGAAAGGAGATTGTCAAGCCTTTCTTTTCAGTTCATCTTGATCTGGAAGCTCCACTGAAACATTTTCAGCATCATAACAACACCAAAGCCTCCGCTGAGAGATGAGCAGTGGATGTACATGAGGGGCATTGGCCAGGATTTGAATTCAGGTTTCTATGTGGAACATGAGAATTCTACCACCAAACCACCACTGCCCCCATCAACAATCAATCAATAGAACAGATAACACATGAGGCAGTGATATAAGTACCATGGGGGTTGTCAGGAAATAGCTCAATGAGAAGATAATAGTTGAGAAAGACCTAAAGGAGGTGAGGTCATCAGTTATCAAAAACAAGAAATTTCCTGGGAGAGGGAGTGTGATGTGCAAAGGATATGAGGCTGGAATATCCTTGGGATGCTCAAAAAATAGCAAAGAAACCAGTGTGACTGCTTTTTGAAGTGTTAATGGGCTCAGCAGCAACATGGAGAAAGGTACAAAATATATTGATTATTGTTGTTGTTGTTGTTTGCCGTCGAGTCGGCCCCGACTCATAGTGACCCCTCCTTGGGTTTCCGAGGCAGTATCACTACGGAAGTAGGATTGCCCAACCTTCCTTCCGAGGAGTGGCTGGTGGGTTTGAACCGCCAGCCTTCTGGTGAGCAGTCAAGTGCCTTAGGCACTATGGCAAGTAAGATAACTGTAAGCTTAGAGTGAAACTAGGTTTATTAAAGTATATACGTGTGTTGTTGTTGTTGTTAGGTGCTGTAGATAAGTTCCAACTCATTGTGACCCTATGTACAACAGAATGAAACATTGCCTGGTCCTGTGCCATCCTCATAAACCTTGCCATGTGTGGTAGTTAAGTTGTGTGTCATCTTGGCTGGACCTGTTTTTAAGTGGCTGGGGAGCTGGATGTGGTTCTTCTCCATGATGAGATCAGTACTCAACTCCCTGGTAGGATCTGCCACAAGCAGCTGAGTAGCTACCTTAGGGGTGTGTCTGCTTCCAGTATATAAGCAGCAGCTTTGAGAAAAGTCTCTGCAGCTTTTTGGCACACTTGGACCCTGTGTGTAGCCGAGTCTTTACTTAGCAGTCTGACTTGTTTCCTGCCAATCTTGGGACTGTCTCTGGACTTGAACTAGAGCCTGCCATGTTTGGTAATATTGGGACTGTGTCATTTTATTTGTCAGCCTTGGGTTTGTCAGCCTCAGCAGCCAGTAGCTGCTTGAGTGAAGAAAAGCCTCCAGCTTCAGTGGGCTAGGAACAAAAGGCAGAGCCCAAGGTTGAGGGGTTTTCATCCAGCCCCTAGAGCTGGCACTTTGAACTTGGACTTCTAGCCTCCAAACTGTAAGAGAAGAAATCTCTGTTTGTTTAAGACTGCTCATATGTGGTATTTTCTGTAAGAGCAGCTCTAAAGGACCAAAATACCATGCCTGAGCCCACTGTGGCAGCCACTAAGTCAATCCATATTTGTTACATATATGCATAACATATATCTCTTAAAAATATAGAAAAACATACATCAAAAATATTAGCAGTGGTTATCTTGAGAGAAGGAGCTCTGGTAGCACAGTGATTAAACATTTGGCTACTAATCAAAAGTTCAGCAGTTCAAACCCACAAGCTGTTCTGTGGAAGAAAGATGAGGCAGTCTATTTCCATAAAGATTTATGGGCTTAGAAACCCTCTGTGGCAGTTCTACTCTGTCCTATGAGTCAGAATCTACTCCATGGATGAGGGTTTGGTTTTGGTATTGGCATTTTGAGAGGGAAGAATTATGAACATTAGGAGAGTGTTTTATTTCTTTCTTAAATTGTTCATTCAATAAAGGTTTATGGAGGGCCTGCTACGTTCCGGGACACATAAGAGTCAACAGGACAGAAAGAGTCTTTTCCCCCAGGGCTAATATTCTAATAGGGAAAAAAGGGACAATAAAAAGTTTAGGAAATAAGTAGAAATGATTGCAAATTGTGACATGAGCCATAAAGAATCAAATAATAGCTGAGATGGAGAATAGTGGGTTTGTAAGAAAGTGACACGATGACTCATATTGAGCCCAAAAGGATGAAAAAGAGCTGACCATGCAATCATAGTGAGAGGGGCTTTGTAAACTAAGGGACCCAAATAAAAGGTGAGAATTCTACCACTGACCCACCACCGCCCCATTAATAAATAAATAGGTAACATAGATAATGTGTCAGACAGTGATCAGTACCCCAGAGAAAAACACACAAAGGCCCTGAGGCTAGAACACATCTGGGATGTTCAAGAAACAGCAAGGAAGAGACTGTGGCTATTATGAAGAGTAAGTGGGTTCACCACACCTGTGGTTTCCAGCCAAACAGAAGACAGGCATATGAGATGAACAGTTACCTGAGGTAGATACACTCCTTGGAGAGAACAATCATTGATAAAGAAGGGCTGTCTATGCACAGGGAGACAGCTCAGGGGGCAGGAATGCATGGAGGGATGGACACTGGGAAGAGGTAACTATGGGGAGGAAATGGGAGGGGAGCTGTTGCATTGTGGTAAACTGTGGTCAATGTCATGAGACAAAGTATATGTAAACTGCTATTTGGAAAGTGAATTTGCTCTGTAAATCTTTACCCAAATCACAATAATAATAAAAAAAATTAAAAAAAAAAAAAAGAGTAAGTGGGTTCAGTGATAGCAACACGGTGAGAGGTGTCAACTCTAGTGATTATTATATGAGGAAAAGGAAAAATCAGAAAACTGTAAGTGTAGGGTGAAACTGTTTATAAATACATATGCATAATATATATCTTTTTATAAACCAAGAAATATGAGAAATATGTAGCAAAAATATTAGCAGTGGTGATTTCGAGAGGAGGAAAATGACAAGGCCTAACAATAAGGAACCAGCATATGCAAAGGTCCTGAGGTAAGAAAGAAGCCTGTGTGAGGTGCTAAAAGAAGAGTGTTGTGAACAAGGCAAGGAAAATGGGAATAGCATGAGATGGTGTGGATATGACTAACTTTTGTAATAATAAAAATTGCCTTACACAGTTATATGACTGTGCCAAGTGTTTTGATCACTCGTTCATTCACAAAGCATTTATTGAGCATCTAGTCTATCAAGCAGCAGTGCTAGAGGTAAGGTTATAAATAGCACAGATGTGGTCCCTACTCTCAGGAAGGCTTAAGTCAAATCAGAGGCAAAACCAGGATTTCAGCACTCCCACTTGGCATTACAGCAAATTGGGGAAGAGCCAGTGACGAATTTCAGGAACCTGGCAGTCTTACTCCAAGTTTCCCACAAGCTTGAAGCAAAAATAGCAGCTAAACTGGTTTTCTTTAGCAAGCTTATCAGTGACCAATGAATGAATATGTGTGCTTTTCACTTATTCACTCATTTATTCAATCTGCCCTTACTGGTGCGGAAGGAAGTTTGGGCAATCTCCTTCCATAGTGATACCACCTCAGAAACCCAAGGAGGGGTCACTAAGAGTCACATGTTCTGTATTAAGACAGTGCTAAGAGGCAACACAGAAATTGAAGAGAGATTCTCTGAAGAAGCTCATAGCACATTTAATGAGAGATGGATAAATTATAATACACAGAACATTCCATCTGCACAACTGAGTTATCTGATGATTAACATCTATTTTAGAAAATAGGTAAACAGATGTTAACTTTTTTGATGACTTTAAAGTCACCAATGTTCAAAATACTTTGAACCAGTGTCAGTGAGTTATAATATCAACTTCAAAATGGTATACGGTAACATCAGGACACTCAGTGGTCTGAGGAATACTTGGATGGAAGTTTGCACAAGGTCTATGATTAAGAAACAGGAGAAGTCCACCTGACAGTTTCAGGACGACTACTCAGGGGAGTCCCTGGGTGATGCAAATCGTTAAGCACTTGTCTGCTAACCAAAAGGTTTATGGTTTGAATCTACCCAGAGGGGCCTCGGAAGACAGGTCTGGCAATCTGCTTCCTGAAGACCACAGCCTTGAAAACCCTATGGAGCAGTTCTATTTTGCACATAGAGGCTCACCAAGAGCCAGAATCACTGCTACTGCAACTGTCCTGGTACCCAGGCAAATTGTGAGTTTTCAAAGAAAACAGAAGTAAGCTGGTGCTTTAAGATGTCCATGTGAAGAGTTACAACCTAAGACTTGCAGCCACTTAAGCACCCTTCTCCCTGTCATTTCTGACCCTTTGGGCACAGATCATGGGAATGATGTAAGCCCTTGTTCCTGGCTTTGGAGAGCTACAGGGGAGAAAACTTGAGATTAGGACAGAACACAAGGCCAGTTGAGAATTCAAGTTACTGGGAAAGAATCCATTTTTCTCCTTTGTCCTCCACTAGCCTTGTTCCCTTCTCTCCCCCAACCCTCTTCCTTTGTACCTTTCCTATTTTGTACCTTCATGACACTTCATTTAGGCATCAGAGCAATAGCAAGAACATCCCTACAGAACAGGAACACGGTTCAAATAAATGTGGGCACTCCTTTGACTTTGACAATCGGCAATAACCACAATATCATTTTGTGTCTCAGCCAGGGGCATGTGTGACTTCACTCACAAGCTCTGTGTGGGCAGTAAATATGTTTCAGGTTTGTTTTCTACTTTTAATTACTGGATCCTGGAGAGCCAGGAAGAATAGCTTGCCTGACTCTACCTTTCCATACTTTCAAGCACATTTGTTTTAAATATAGTATGGCCGACTTGACGGCATATAACAACAACAACAACAACATGTATGTATGTAGATAAATCCATATACCTATGTCTGTATCTGGGAGCTCTGGTAGCATAGTGGCTAAGGCACTTGACTGCTCACCAGGAGGCTGGCGGTTCAAACCCATCAGCCACTCCTCGGAAGGAAGGTTGGGCAATCCTACTTCTGTAGTGATAACTGCCTCGGAAACCCAAGGAGGGGTCGCTATGAGTCAGGGCTGACTCGACGGCACATAACAACAACATGCCTGTATCTTGCTCATCTGTCAATTTGTTCAACTGTGGTAGCATGCATGTTACTATAAAGCTTGAGGCTATGAGACCAGTATTTCAAATACCAGCAAGGTCACTCATGGTAGAAACCTTATGAATAGCAGTGAAAACCTTATGAATAACAGTGAAACACTGATATATTACTGGAAACATTTTGAATAGCTCTGAAACATTGTTTGATATAATGCCACAAGATGAACCCTGTGGTTGGCAGGCACTCAAAATACCACTGGGGAAGAGCTGCCTCCTCAAAGTAAAGTCGACCTTAATGATGTATGGAGTAAAGCTTTTGAGATCTTCATCTGCTGATGGGGCACGACTCAAAATGGGAAGAAATATCTGCCAACATCCATTAATAATCACAACATGGAATGTACAAAGTATGAATCTAGGAAAATTGGAACTTGTCAAAAATGAAATGGAACACATGAATATAGATATCCTAGGCATTGTTGTTGTTATGTGCCATTGAGTCGGACATGACTCATAGCGACCCTTCCTTTGGTTTCCGAGGCAGTATCACTATGGAGGTAGATTGCCCCATCTTCCTTCCGAGGAGTGGCTGGTAGGTTTGAACTACCAGCCTTCTGGTCAGCAGTCAAGTGTTTTAGGCACTATGCTATCAGAGCTCCAATCCTAGGCATTAGTGGGTTGAAATTGTCTGATTTGGGCCATTTTGAATCGGACAATCATATGGTTTACTACGCTGGGAATGGCAAATTGAAGAGGAATGGCATTGCATTCATTGTCAAAAAGAATGTTTCAAGTTCTATCCTGAAGTACAATGCTGAACGTAGTGATGAATAATATCCATGCATATATAAAGAAGACCAGTTAATACTACTATTATTCAAATTTATGCAGCAACCACTAGCATCAAAGATGTATAAATTGAAGATTTTTACCAATTTCTGCAGTCTTAAACTGATCAAACATGCAAACAAGTTGTACTTACTGATTATTACTAGTGATTGGAATGTGAAAGTTGGAAATGAAGATTCCTCAGTAGTGGGAAAATATGGCCTGGTGATAGAAATAATGCCAGAGATCACATGATAGAATCTTGCAAGACCAACAACTTATTCATTGCAAATACCTTTTTCAACAACATAAATGGCAGCTATACATGTGGACCTCACCAGATGGAATATACAGGAATCAGATAGACTACATCTGTGGAAAGGAATGATGGAGAAGCTTAATATCTTCAGCCAAAACAAGGCCAAGAACTGACTATGGAACAGATGATCAATTGCTCATATTCAAGTTCAAGTTGAAGCTGAAGAAAATTAACGAAGTCCATGAGAGCCAAAATATGACCTTGATTATATCCCACCTGAATTTAGAGACCATGTGAAAAACAGATTTGACACATTGAACACCAATGACAGAAAAACAGATGAGTTATGGGATGACATAAGGAAAGCAAAAAAAAGTCATTAAAAAGACCTTTGTAGTAAGGAAGAGAAGACCAAAATGGATGACAGAAAAGACTGTGAAACTTGCTTTTGAACAGAGAGTGGCTAAAGCACATGGAAGAAATGACAAGATGAAAGAGCTGAACAGATTTCAAAAGGCAGCTCGAAAAAACAAAGTATGTTATTATTATAATGAAATGTGAAAAGGTCTGGAATTATAAAATCAAAAGAAAAGAGCATGCTTGCTCAGCATTTCCCAAGCTGAAAGAACTGAAGAAAAAAAACTAAGCCTCAAATTGCAATATTGAAAGATTCTATGGGCAAAATGTTGAAGGATACAGGAAGCATCAAAAGAAAGTGGAAGGAGTACACAGAGTCACTGTGCAGAAAAGAAATGGTCAATATTCAGCTGTTTCAGGAGGTGGCATATGATAAAGCACTAATGGTATCAAAGGAAAAAGTCAAAGCTGCACTGAAGGAATTTGTGAAAAACAAGGCTCTAGGAACTGATGGAACATATGTTGAGATGTTTCAACAAATGGATGCCACACTGGAGGCACTTGTCTATGCCAAGAAATTTGGAAGACCAAAATATGCATTGGAAGCTGAACAAAGAATAAGAAGACCAAAGAACAGATCCGTATTTGTTTCCATTCCAAAGAAAGATGATCCAACAGAATATAGAGATTATCAAACAATATCATTGATGTCACACTCCAGTAAAATTTTTCTGAAGATAATTCAACAATAGTAGCAGCAGTATATTGATGGGAACTTCCAGAAAATGCAAGCTGGATTCAGAAGAGGACGTGAGATGAGAGATAACATTGCTGATGTGAGATGAATCCTAGCTAAAAGCAAGGAATACCAGAAAGATGTTTACATGTGTTTTATTGACTTTGCAAAGGCATTTCACTGTGTGGATCATAACAAATTATGGATAACATTGGGAAAAATGGGAATTCCAGAGCACTTCATTGTGCTCATGAGGAACTTCTACATAGACCAGGAGGCTGTCATTGTGAACAAGGGGATACTGCATGGTTGAAAATCAGGAAGGGTCTATGTCAGTATTGTATCCTTTCCCCATACTTATTCAATCTGTATGCTGAGCAAATAATCTGAGAAGCTGGACTATATGAAGAAGAACACAGCATCAGGATTGGAGGGAGACTCATTAACAACCTGCAATATGCAGATGACACAACCATGCTTGTGAAAGTGAAGGTGATTTAAAGCACTTACGGATGATTAAAGAGTACAGTTGGCACTATGGATTACACTTCAACATAAAGAACAAAAATCCTTACAACTGGACTGATAAGCAGCATCACAATAAATGGAAAAAAAAAAAAAAAAGATTGAAGTTGTCAAAGATTGTATTTTGCTCAGATCTACAATCAACATCCATGGAAGCAGCAGTCAAGAATTGAGATGTCATATTACACCAGGCAAATCTGGTGCACAAGACCTCTTTAAAGTGTTAAACAGCAAAGATGTCTTTTCGAAGGCTAAGGTGTGCCTAATCCAAGCCCTGGTATTTTCAATTACCTTATATGCATTGGAAGCTGAACAAAGAATAAGAAGACCAAAGAAGAGTTGATGCCTTTGAGTTATGGTGTTGGTGAAGAATACTGAAAATACCATAGAATGCTAAAAGAACAAATCTGTCCTGGAAGAAATGTAGCAAAAATACTCCTTGGAAGTGAGAATAGCCAGACTTTGTCTCACCTATTTTGTCATATTGTCATATTGCATGAATTCCTGGACAAGGATATCATGTTTGGTAAAGTAGAGAGCCAACAAAAAAGTAAAGGAAGACACTCAAAAGACGGACTGTCCCAGGGGCTACAGCGATGGGCTGATTGTGGATTGTGAGGATGGTGCAGGACCAGACAGTGTTTTGTTCTGTTGTCCGTAGAGTAGTTATGAGTGGGAACTTACTCAATGGCACTTAACAACAACAACAAGAATAACATGCCTATATCTATACCTATTTAAAAACCTATCATTGTCAAGTTGATTCTGACCCATAGTGACCTTGTAGAACAGAGTAAAACTGCCCCATAGGGTTTCCAAGGCTGTAATCTTTAAAAAAGAAGATATATTGCCCTATCTTTCTTCTACAGAGTGGCTGGTGGGTTCAAACTGTTGACCTATCGGTGCCTCCAGGGCTCATGTTCTATACCCATATCTATATCTGGAGTCTCTGGAGTTAGCGTGGCTGCTAACTGAAAGGTTAGAGATTTGAGTCCACCAGAGGCATCTCAGAAGAAAAGTCTGACAATCTACTTCTGAAGAATCAGCCATTGAAAACCCAATGGAGAAGTTCTACAATGATGTACTGAGTTGACTCTGAGTTGACTCTATAGCAGCCGATGTGTTTTATATCTATGTGTCTATGTCTATGTTGTTGTTGTTGTTGTTAGTTGCCACTGAATCATTTCTGACTCATGGTGCCTGCATGTGCCTCAAAGTAGAACTGTGTTCCATAGAGACTTTAATTGCTGTGATCTGTCAAAAGAAGATCATCAAGACTTTCTCCTGAGGCTCTCAGTGGGTTCAAACCACCAACCTTTCAGTTAATAGTTGATTATTTAACCATTTGCTCCACCCAGAGACTCATCTCTACCTATACCTGTATCTCTGCCAGACATTTTATATGTATTTACACACTTAGTCTTCACAACATGCCTATTACCATCTACATTTTATAGAGGAACAAAGAGATAAGTACCTTGCCCAAAGATACCAGCTGCATCTATGTAGTCTGACTTCAAACCATCCTACCCTTCTAATTCTCTTAGCGCAAAGCCCCACACACTTTCTATGTTCCCACTACCACCATCTCTACCAACTACTGATGCCACAAAGATCCAGCAAGGTTAAGGGTCTTGCCAAGGTCACCCAGTCAGACCCTAACCCACTTTCCTGAATCTATCACCAAGTTTTCTTTCTGTGAAGCCATAGTGCTTCCAAAACACTTCATGACCAGAATGGCAAAGACCACCTCGGAAAAGTCAACAGCTGTCTTGCTGAGCTTTCTCATCTGTAGGAAAGGAACTTTTCAAAAATCAGCTATTCCTCTGGGTTGAACAAATAAATAAATAAATAATGTCACATTTTACTTATGTTTATAAACACCCAGTATGAGACAGCTAGAGACAGCAGGATAATTCCAGACACATAATGAACAAATAGCAAATTTAATAGTGTAGGCCTTGTTTATACTTCTGCCATCAACTTTAATGATGAGCCTATTTATGCTAAACTTCACTACATTATTGGAGTCATTAGTGCCTGTAAGTGAGTGATAATGTACTTGAAACTTCCACCAGTATGTGTGGCTTTCTGTAATTCTTATATTTCAATGTGAAGAGATGCAGGTCCAATGAGTATTTCCATATGCCTGGAAATCTATTTGGTATTATGCCCCAGAAAGTGACCCAGTGGCCAAACAAGCTAGGGAATGCCAATTAAAGGGAATGTAACAGGTTTGTGTACCATGAAATCACTAATAGGGTATAAGATGCTCATATATCTTCCGAATCCCCAAGACAGAACATGTAATGCCAGACTTTCTGAAAGTATTGACTGAAGAAACTTTTCTCAAAAGAGGATTGCTCTATTAGTCCATTAAAATACAAGTTTAATCAAAGAACTGAGATTCATTATAGCAAAAAAAAAAAAAAAAAATCAGTATTTAATTCAAAGCCATATATAAACAGAACACATAGAGTTTCATTACTTAGAATCAGCCATGTATATGCCTGGCCCTAACAAAGTGTTTGAGCACATGCACACACATGTATGTATTCCTGAGGGTATTACCCCTTGGTAATTTCCATATTACCAAGAATGCACAGTTCTGTGAATGTCAAGTCCTATTCAAAAGGAACTCAATAAACTTAGAATCAAAGCTTCAGCAAAGGACCTTAAAACTCTGGATGGCTGTGTTCCCTCTGTAACCTTGAGGTTTCATGTAACCTCAAGTGTCCCTATACTTGGGACCAGAGACACCATCATCCAGTGACCAGGGATAAGCAGGTTCATTAGATCTTAAAAGGAGGCTCATATTAAAACTCCCAACCTGCATCAGCATTTTTCCCAAAGATGAACCATTATTAGCAGACAAGCTGCATGCAGCCTAAATGAGTCCTGAAAAAATAAAATCAATACCATGGCCAAGAGTGAGCCATAACAGCAGCTCAGAACAGGGCTTGGTGGAATGGGGCACTCAGGGCATTTTCATGCAACCAACATTAGCATCTCTGTCAGTGTTCCCTCATCAGAGAGGTCATCCTTGACCATCTTATCTGAAGAAGCACTCCTAGTTGCTCTTCAGTCCATTTCCATGTTAGAGGTTTTCAACAGCACTTATTATCTAATATTGCTTATTATATTTCTTATTCATTGCTTGTTTCTCCTTCTAGAATATAATTTCCATAATGTCAGGGATGTAGATAGCACATTCATTACTATAGCCCCCATACCCAGAACAGCGCTTGCTTACAGAGTAAACACTCAATAAATACTTTTTGAACATTGAATGAATCTTCTTCTTTCAAGGAATTTTTATTTACATGACCAGGTACCCTGCCTTGAGGGTGACCAGTGCTATATTTTAATGTCCATTTTGACCTGGAAAAATATGCAAATACCTGGAGTTAGAAAATCAAAAGGGAAGAACACACTTGGCATTTCTCAAGCTGATAGAAATGAAGAAAAATTCAAGCCTTAAGTTGAAATACTGAAGGATTTTATGGGCAAAATATTGAATGATGCAGGAAGCATCAAAAGAAGATGGAAGGAATACATAGAGTCACAAAGAAAAAGTTATTAGTCACTGTTCAACCATTTCAGGAGGAAGCATATGTTCAAGAATTGATGGTACTGAAGGAAGAAACCCAAGCTGAACCAAAGGCTTTGGCAAGAAACAAGACTCCAGGAACTGACTGAATATCGATTGAGATGTTTCAACAAACATATGCAACACTGGAAGCACTCCCTAATCTATGCCTAGAAATTCAGAAGACAATGAATCAGTCAGTCAACTGGAAGACATACATATTTGTGCCCATTCCAAAGAAAAGTGATTCAACAGAATATGGAAATTATCAAATGATATCATTAATATCACATGCAAGTAAAATTTTGCTGAAGATAATTCAAAAACAGTTATAGCAGCCCATTGACAGGGAACTTCCAGAAATGCAGCCGGATTAGAATAGGATGTAGAAGGATATCATTGTTGATGTTAGATGTATCTTTCCTGAAAGCAGAGAATATCAGAAGTTTATCTTTTTTTTTTTTTTTTTGACTGTGCAAAGACGTTACACTCTGTGGATCATAACAAATTATGGAACATTGCAAAGAATGGAAATTCCAGAACACTTAATTGTGCTCATGCTGTACATAGACCAAGAAGAAGTCATTCAAACAGAACAAGGGAATCCTATGTGGTTTAAAATCAGGAAAAGTGTGCACTAGAGTTGTATCCTTTTACCATATGTATTCAATATGTATGCTGAGTAAATAACCTGAGAAGTTGGACTGTATGAAGAAGACCACAGCAGCAGATTTGAGGAAGACTTATTAACAACCTGTGATATGTAGATGACACAACATTGTTTGTTGAAAGTCAGCAGGACTTGAAGCACTTACTGATGGAGATCAAAGACCACAGACTTTAGTGTGGATCATACCTCAACATAAAGAAAATGAAATTTCTCACAACTGATAAGCAGCATCATGATAAATGGAGAAAAGATTGAAGTTGTGAAGAATTTCATTTTACTTAGATCCACAATCAATGCCCATAGAAGCAGCAGTCAAGAAACCAAATGACGTGTTGCATTGGGCCAATCTGCTGCAAGAGACTTCTTTAAAGTGTCAAAAAGCAAAGATGTCACCTTGAGGCCTAAGGTACAACTGACTCAAGCCATGGTATTTTCAACTGTCTCATGTGGATGCAAAACACGGACAATGAATAAGGAAGATCGAAGAAGAATTGATGCATTTGGATTATGATGTTGGTGAAGAATGTGGAAGATACTGTGAACTGCCAAAAGAGTGAACAAATCTGTCTTGGAATGTTCCTTAGACATGAGGATGGTGAGCCTTTGTCTCATGTACTTTGGACATGCTATAAGGAAGGACCAGTCCCTGAAGAAGAACATCAAGTTTGGTAAAGCAGAGGGTCAGCAAAAAAAGAGGAAGACCCTCAGCAAGATGGATTGACACAACGGCTGCAATAATGGTCTCAAACAGGACTGGGCGGTGTTTCTCTCTCTTTTACATAGGGTCACTATGAGTCAGAACTGCACCTCACAACAACAGCCTTGATGTAATTGCTACTTCTCACACTCATTAAATATATATATATATACATATATATATATATATATACACTAAAATCAAGTCAGTTGCTATCAAGTTGATTCCAGCTCATGGTGATCCCATGTGTTGCTGAGTAGAACTGCACTCCATAGGCTTTTCATGGTCATGACCCTTCAGGAGTAGATTCCCAGGTACATTGGAATCACCAACATTTTTGGTTAGCTGCTGAGAGCTTAACCATTTGTACCAGCCAGAAAACATCATACTCATATGAGCTCCAACCTAAGCCAGTGCAAGAGAAGTAAATCAATTGGAAGGAATAGGAGGAAGGGGGCATCGTTCTGGTGAAGAGGTAATTTCTTATATATGTCCTTGTGCTCATACTCTAACCAGAATTTCAGTCTCTTCAAGAAGGGCTCAATAGAAAATGCCAACCATCTGAACCAGCTTGCTGGCCACAAGGTATACACCAAAGCCTTTAAACACTTGAGAGGACTTCTCCCTGTGCCTTCTCTCACTCCCCTATGCAACTCCATTGGTCATGTTTTATTGTCTGCTCTGCCCACAGCACTTCTAAAGAACCTTAATCACATACATATCCTAGAAGGGTCTGCTTGCCCCCTTGCCAAACTTTATCAGTAGGACTAAATGGCCATCAGTTTACAGCCAGCCAACCCACTGACTGAACATTGGTCAATCACCCAAACTCTCCTGAGATAATCTCTAAGAGTCACAGAAAACATCATCTGTTGGTTGTGGGCAATAGAACTGTGAGGCCTTATCAAACCAGGGCATGCAGCCATATTGGTCAATGAATGTGCAGAAAGAAACCAATCTAAATGCAGAGGAACTGGAGAGAAGAGGAACATCAGAGAAGCAGGAATGGGAGACACTGTGTGGCTTCTACAGTGGAAGAAATTTGAAAAGCCAGGCCTCTACTCTCTTAGAGACAATGAGAGTTGATTTCCACTCCTAATAGTTGCCTACTTCCAAATCACCTGAGGTCTGATTAATTTTCTCCCTGTATCTGTGAGTTTCTCCCCACACTCACATAGTCCTTACCTGAACTAGCCTTTTTGGCTTTTCCCATCCCACAAACAACTACACTCTGGCCTAGAACACTTACTTTGGGTTGAAGATGTGCTGGCATTAGCATGCTTGAAATCATGTTCCTTCTTCTGTGTTCCAAAGGCCATTTCTGTAAATTCTATTTTGCACAATCCTTCAAACTGATTCATAAAAATTATGATTTCTAAGAAGCACCTAGGGACCTTGTTAAAATGGTGATTCTGATTCAGCATCTCTGGAGTGGAAATGCAGACTCTCAGCAGAGGTTGAACCAGAATGAACCAGTCCAAAGCCCTGGTTTTCCACCCTTCCTTCATGATCCTTCTCTAGTCCTACCTGCTTTTTAAGATTTTCTTTGAACCCCAGACAAGTGATCACTCCCTGTGGAAATTAAGGTTGTGTGTCAACTTGGTTGGGCCATAATTTTGAGTGGGTTGGCAGCTGGATGTAGTGATTCCCCATAATGAGATTGTAATCACCTCCATGGTGGAATCTGCTGTGAGCAGCTAAGTAGTTGCCTTTGGGGTGTGGTTTATTTCCAGTATCTATAGGGAAGCTTTGAGGAGGGTCTCTAGCTTTTTGCACATTTGGATCCTGCAGTTGGCCAAAACTTCATCTCCAGTTCCTGGATTTGTCCCAGTGACTTTCCACATTGCCTGTTGATCTTGAGATTGTGCCATTTAACCTGCTGATCTTGGGTTCTTCAGCCTTAGCAGCCATCAGTTGCATGAGTTAGAAGAAGCCTCTAGCTCCTGTGGGCCTGGAATAAGAGGCAGGGCTGAAGTCCAAGGTCCAGGGGCTTTCACCCAGTCTCTAGGGCCAGAACTCTGAATTTGGACTTCTAGCCTCCTAAACTGTAAAAGAATAAATTCTTGTTTGTTAAAGCTATCCACTTGTGGTATTTCTGATATAGCAGCCCTAGAGAATTTAGACACTCCTCCTTACACACTTAATAATGATCTCTAATTCCATTTGACTTCTACTAGAATTCCTTTCCCTATTTGTTGAGTACCTACTATGTGATCTTCTACTGGTATCAGTTACCATCGAATTAATTCCAACTCATATGACCCCACATATGTCAAAATAACAGTAATCCAAATTCAGTGGCTAATTTTTAGGGAATAGACTGCCAGGCTTTTCTGCCAAGCCACCTGTGGGTGGCTTTTGGTTAAGAGCCAAGCACCACAGTTTTTACCACCCAGGGATACCTCTGTCTTCAGCTAGGTCCAAGGAATATGAAGAAAATGGAGACATGGTCTCCAACTTCGAGGAGCTCCTACCAGAATCAACATAAATTGGAGCACAAAATACTAAGAATGGAACAGAGCCACAAATGGGTTGAGAGCTCTGAGACTTCCTGCGTGGGTTCAGGGTCAGAACTGGGGCCTGTGTGTCTGTGATGAATCGTACATTCAAACAGGCTAAGTCCAGTAAATGGATTATTTGCTCATCATACAGATGAAAGCTAAAGGTATCTACAGAACACAGGGGGAAAATGTATTTAGAAATGCTTCTGTCATGTAGACATGGACATAATACATGTTTGTCAAGACAGATGAAAAATACCTCCTCTTCATAAGTAGAGACCATTCACAAACAGTAGCTGAGACAAGCCATTACTGACATAAGACTAAATGCCACTTTAAATGCACTGTAAACACATGTCCTTGATTTATCAGTCAAAATGGCACTAACATGCTCACTATCATCAAAAGCCGCATTCAAATCATGCTATGTCCAAATATTAATCTCTGGTTAGTCTTCCCTTTCACCATGCCCATTAAAATTATTACTGCAATTATCTTTAAATAGGGGGGAAAAGCATGCTTACATGAATAACAAATATAAAGCTAGCAAAATACAAAGAGAATGCTCAGAACAGCACAGAAGGAAAGGATGAAATAGTTCCCATCAAGAATTTCCCATGTAAGTACAGTTATTGTTAGCTCTATCTATCCTACATGGTCAATTAAGAATAATGAAGATATGCTACCTGCATTTATTTCTGTAATTCATTATTTGCTCCTAAAACCAACATTCCTAAAAGATGAAATCAAGATAAGCAGTATTAATAAGTTGTCAGATTCAGAAGTTTTAGTAAAAATGCTGAGACTTAGCAACTTTGACAATCTTAAAAAAAAACAACCTAGGTTGGAGGTGAAGAGACAGAACCTGTGCCCACAGAATTAAGCTGGGGTTAAAGCAAAAAGGCTTGTTGAGTTACCGTTTTTATTACTAATTTACTTTGTTCATTTAGGCAATCAATCTGCTGCCATTCAAGGCTTGGGTTTCACATGATTTGCAATTTTATAATTTACACACATTGCCTGATGTGAATGAGCTGTGCAGTTTGCAAGAGCTCAGACAGGCTCTCCACTAACGGTTCGAAAGATGCGCGTGTTCTTAAAATGCACTTGCAGATAGACTGAAGAGGCATGGTGACAACCATTCTAAATCAGTGGGGGAAACACTGGGCAGTGTGGAAGCTTTGCTCAGTAGTCACATGTGTTTAGAGATCCTCCTACCCTCGGCCAGTTAGAAAATAAGAGATATTAAGAGAGACTTTCCTCGCCTTCACTGTTTTCATCTAAATCTATTTTTTTCTCGACTTTCAGCATGCCCCTTGGGAGAAGTTGTAGTAATTTATTGATTCTGAATAGGATGAATGAGCATCCTTCCAAAGCCATCAAGAGTGTGAGGTGCCCTCAACTTTTGGGACAAAGGAGTTTTTACAGATCATAATAAATCAATAACTCATAGACATCAGGCCAGATACGGAATACCCTTATTCAAGATGAAAAGCAAATTGTGCATTGAGATCTTTAATCAATAAAGAGCTAACACATCGGCAGTGCAAACAAGATGAGAGAATCTTATTTCATCCTCAATCACGAACTGAACAGACACCCGGGGCCATGTCTTGTGGTTAAAAATTGTTCCCAGGACAGTGTACTTTCGAACTATTGAGTCAGAAGGTTAGTGAAGACCAACTTGCTGAGGGATTTGCAATGCAGAAAGGATAAGTGGGTGGACCATAAAAGGGCACTCAGCACAAATGTCAATTAATGTATTATTCTTCTACAAACTTCCTTTAGCAAGTATTTTGGTGGCTTTGAAGCCTCTGTCCTTCTCATGGGAATAAGAATAAGACCTCTTGCTTTAGCTTCTGATTAAATGATGTTCTGTAGAAAACCTCACGACACATAGACTAAACCCTTCACATTCAAACGAGAGAACCTGGCCCACCCCAGTTAGCCCAGCTCCTTTGAAATCTTATAACCAAGACTTCCTTCCTATTCCTACTACAACATTGCTATTATTTGTATCAATTCCACTAATTCCAATGAGCACTGCACTCAGGAGATATGCTTGTGAGTCATGGTCAGTTGTGAGTACTGGAGCATTCTGACTTAGGTAACATCACACTCACTTTATAGATGAGGACTTTGACCCTCTGAAAATACAATGATGTGCCCGAGGTTGTACGACTGAAAGAGGCAAAGCCTGAGCTACTTTGCCAGGCACTGGTGTGGGGATACACATCTACATGGAGATGCTAGGGTATAAAAGTTGAGAGCGTGACCACTGGAACTATGTCTTGTGTTCATTTCTTAACTCTATGATGTACTGCCTGTGGGATTTAACCTCTCTGTGTCTTTGTAGCCCCATATAACAGATCTAAATCAGCCTGATTGCAGTCTGTCCTCTCATCCATACACTGTCTGGGTACTGCTGTCAAGGCCCTCCACAATTTCCCCATCCTAAATTTTTGCAGTGACACATGGGTGATTCCGCAGTAGAATTCTTGGCCTCCTGGCGGGAGAGTCTGACAGTTTCGATTCCTGGCCAAGGCAGCTCCTGAGCAGCCACCACCCATCTGTCACTGAAGGCTTGTAGACATGTTGCAAGGACGCTGAACAGGTTTCAACAGAGCTTCCAGACTAAGGCAGACTAGGAAGGAAGGCCGGTGATCTATTTCCTAAATCAGCCAAGGAAAACACTATGGATCAAGTGGATCTGGTAACACAGTCCATCATGGGGATGCCACAGGGATCAGCAGCATGTTGCTCCATTGTGCACGGGGCCCACGTACCCTTCCTCCACCCCCTTCTCTAGTCTCACCCTTCTCCTTAATGTCCCAAACATACCTTGTGCTTTGCCACTTGTACCATTTTCCACATGTGATTCCTAATTCTGGAGTTCCCTCTGCATTTTAAAATGTACCCATTCCCACACTATTCTCCCTCCTGTTGTGAAACTCCTGCTGAAAACACAGTCTGCTCTAAACTCTTGTTGTATCTTGGTGCCCTTTAATGTCAGTTACCCTTTTATATGCCACGGCTTCACCTCTCCTCCCTCATCTAGACATGCTAGATATGCTGCGTGAAGGCAGAAACTCTTTGCCTCACAAATATCTACAGAGTACAAGATCTTTAGACTGATTATGAGCAGTGCTAAAATGGGTGAAAAATGGTTAACGCTTAGAAATGGTTAAGGTTAGAAATTCGAGTCTACCCAGATGTGTGCAGGAAGATTGAGTTGGAGATATACTTCTGAAAAATCAACCACTGAACACTCTATGGAATACATTTATTATGACACACATGGGGTCACCAGAAGTCGAGAGTGACTTGAAAGAAACTGGCAGGTTATGTTTGCCTGTGAGCAATTGATGGTCTGTTCCTCAGTCAGCTCCTAGCTTTGTTCTAATTAATGATATGGAACTTCTCCATCGTCAGCTTCCACAGATGTAGCCAATTTGATTTCTGTGCATTCTATCCATATCTTGTTGGAAAAAAAAAAAAAAGGTATTTGCAATAAATAAGTCATTGGTCTTGCAAAATTCAATTATGTGAACTTTGGCATGGTTTCTATCACCAAGGCCATATTTTCCAAGTACTGATCTTTCTTGTTTCTTTCCAACTTTCCCATTCCAATCACCAGTAATTATCATTGCATGTTCATTGCATGTTAGATCAATTTCAGACTTCAGAAGTTGGTAGAAATCTTCAATTTCTTCATGTTTGGTATTAGTGGTCGGTGTATAAATTTGAATAATAGTAGTATTAATTAGTCTTCCTTGTAAGCATGTGGATATTATCCTATCACTGACAGCATTTTATTTCAAGATAGATTTTGAAATGTTCTTTTTGACAGTGAATACAACATCGTTACTCTTCAGTTTGTCATTCCCAGCATAGTAGACTATATGATTGTCTGATTCAAAATGTCAATATTGGTCCATTTCAGCTCACTAATGCCTAGGATATCGATCTTTATGCATTCCATTTCATTTTTGACAATTTCCAATTTTCCTTGATTCATACTTCATACATACTACATTTTGATTATTAATGGACGTTTGCAGCTATTTCTTCTCAGACATAAGGAGGGACAAATAAATAATTGTGAGGGATTAGAATAATCAAACATTATAAAATTCAGTTTGGAAGCTGTATTTGTTTCCTGGCACTGCCTTCACAAAGTGCTACAAACTAGGTGGTTTAAAACAATAGAAATTCATTCTCTTACAGTTCTAGAGAGAAGAGGTCTGAATTAACATGTTGGCAAGGCCATGATCCCTCTGAAACCTCTAGGGAAGAATGCTTTGCCTCTTCTAGCTGTTGGCAACCCAGGTGTTCCTAGGCTCCTGGCACCATAACACCAGTCTCTGCCTCTGTCTTCTCAGGACCCTCTTCCCTCTGTGTAAGTGGACCTTTTCTCCTTTTTCTTTTAAGGACATCACTCATTGGATTCAGGACCCACCCTAATCCAGTGTTATCTCATCCTAACTTAATTACATCTGCAAAGATCCCGTTTCAAAAAAAAAAAGTCATATTCACAAGGACCCAGGGTTAGGATTCCAATATCTTTTGGGGGAACATAATTCAACCCCTGACAGGAGTCAGGGAATACGTGTGTAACTCGTTCAAGCACAAGAAGGGGAATCTCATTGCCTGACGCTAGATCTGGTCTTCAGGTGAGCAAACTGAGGAAGGGTCACTGCCAAAATGAGGGAACTGTTGGATACTTCAAGCAGCTTTATTAACCACAAAGGTCCAGTCACTGACTCACTTTACTAATCATCTTTACATGCAGCTCTAAGGGTAAACCATTCCTTGTTTGGCATTGAAATCAATGAAAATTAACCATCCATTGACACAAACATTTATGAAACATCTAGAACATGTAAAAACTGTGGGCAACAATGGAACACCAAGACACAAGTCAACACAATGGATGGAGAGGGGAGCTTTTTGTACAATGCAAAGTTTCCCACCATGGGAAAAATATAAACTAGTAGGTATGGGAGCACACAGAAGAGATGACTTTCGAGTTGGGCCTTTGAGATTGAGTGCAATCAGTAGCCACATTTTTATATTACAACATGAAATATGGCACAGCATGTGTTGGACAATTTAAATGGGTTTCCATTTAGTATTACTGTTATTCCAACAATTAGTCATAGATATAGGAGCTTTAGTGGCACAGTGGTTAAGCTCTGGGCAGAAGAAAGATGTGGCATCTGCTTCTGTAAGATTTACAGCCTTGGAAACCATATGAGTCAGTTCTACTCTGGCCTATTGGGTTGCTATGGATCAGAACTGAATCTATGGCAATGGGTTTTTCAACAATCAGTCATAGCTATGAGTCAGAATCGACTTGAAGGCAATGGGTTTGTTTTTGTGTTTTCCTTGAAGTACCTTCCAATAACTGCAACAGGCATTAGTTAATTTAATGAGCTAATTAATTCCCAAAATTAATTGTTGAAATTAAAATACCTCTCCCCCAACTATAGGTCTCACATTTGCATATCCAAAATAAGTTGGATTTTCTCACATCTCACCTTGTTTGCCACTCGGCAACACTTCCATGTGCTAACACTTCTGTTCAAGACAGAAGACATTAATTAAATAATTAGCCTTGTGCTCAGACATGTAAACAAACACAAGTCATGAATTTGTTAATTGTTCTTCCCTGCTGTGGACATGAGCTATTGTTAGCAACAGTAATAATAGCGCTGCCTCTGATTTCCGAGAGACTTTGGATCCAGGAGGCAAAGGAACACAGATGGAGAGAAGGTACTGAAGAGGAGCATAGAGTGTTTTCTGAAAATACCAATTGTACTACTGCTGTTTATACGGTCACATGGAAGAGGATCAGGGGAACTGGTAAACCTGAAAAAAATCTATTCAGTTGATAGTAGAATTTACACCAAACACTGAAAATTCAATTATTTTGCCAGGCTCCCAGTACTCAGACATAAAACCATTTAGAAAACATCTCAAAGAAATGACATACTTGGGGGGGGGGCAGGCATTAGCACTTCCCCTCCTTTCAGCAAGAGGAATATTTGATCTGAATAAAAATGAAACTAGATGGTGCAGATTGGTGTTCAAATGTTCCTCCAGGATTTCTTTATAAATGAAGTATAAATAGCAATGATCAGCAGACATGTGTACATTGGGCACGGAAGGCATGCGCCAGTCGACAACAGGTTTCCAATAGGAAATACGAGGATAACTAGAAAGCAAACCAAAATATTTTCTGCTGTTTATTAACATGTCAATCACTCCCTAGTCCATAAAAATTTCATAAAATGCTGTAAACATCTCCCCTGTTTTTCATTCACATTAAAATCTAATGATATTGTTTCCTGTGCCATCTTAATGCAGCTTGCTGGTGACTCTATGATGGATGGAAGCAGTGTGCTCTGCTTTTTATAGTTTGGACTGGAGAGTTTCTTTCACTACAAGCTTGGAAACAAGAACAAATTGAAACCAAACTAGGCCATTGGCCCCAGAGAGAAATGTTGGGCCTGACAAATACAAACACACAGCTTCTGTACATGGAAGAAAAGGGACGGGGAGGCAGAAATATATGTGAAAAACAGGAGGGAGGAGAGAATACCAGACAAATCATCTGAGAAAAGTCGGGTTTTCTCACAAGGAAAGAGAGAGGACAGCAGACAAAGAAAAGGAACCCATGAACCCAAACTAAGGAGCCACCTTTCCCATTTGTTATGGATTAAATTGTGTGCCCCAAAAACATGCCCGAATTCCTGGCCCTTGTTCCTGTGGATATGATGTCATTGGATAGAGTTTTTCTTTTGTTAATGAGGCCATATCAAGTGCAGCATGGATCCTAAACCTAATCACCTCTGAGTTCCAAAAAAGGCCAGAATAGACAAAGGCACATTGTTCTGGTTCCTGACTGCTGCTCTGACAAGAATATACCACAAACAGAATGGCCTTAACAAACAGAAGGTTATTCTCTTACAGTTTTTAGGCTTTAAGTCCAAGTTCAAAGTGCCAGGCTCTAGGGGCTGGATGAAAGCCCCTCAGCCTTGGGGTCCAGCTCTGCCCCCTGCTCCTGGCCCACTGGAGCTAGAGATGTTTCTTCAGTCAGACAGCTGCTGGCTGCTAAGGCTGATAAGCCCAAGGTTGACAAGTAAAAAGGCACAGTCCTGAGGTTACCAAACCACGTCATGCCATTAATTTAAGTCCTTTGTAAGTCCCAAGGTCAATAGAACATGGCAGGCTGCTGAACAATGACACAGCTACACACAGAACCCAAGCATCCCATAAGCTAGAGACCATCCCCAAGGCTTCTCCTTATATACAGGAAGCAGACCACATCCCAAAGGCAGCTACTCAGCTGCTTGTGGTAGATCCCACCATGGAGTTGATTGCCAGTCTCATCATGTGGAATAACTACCACCAGCTGTCCAGCCACTCAACCAGGCCCAGCCAAAGTGATGCACAAATTTAACTACCACGCACACACAGAGGGAAGACGGACACCAATAACACCAAGGAGCAACAAGGAAAGCAAGAGTTGCTGACCAACACCAGCAACTAAGAGAGGTTCACAGAAGGAATCTTCCACATGACCAAGCCCCTGATTTGGACTTCTAGCCTCCAGAACTGTGAGAAAATAAATTTCTCTTCTTTAAAGACACACACTTGTGGTGTTTCTGTTATGGCTGCAGTAGGTAATTAAACCACACACACACCCTGGGAAAAAAAAAAAAAAACTGTTGCCACCAAGTTGAATCTGACTCGTGGCAACCTCACGTGTATCAGAGTAGAACTGCGTTCCACAGGGTTCAATGACAGCCATATTACAGCAATAGATCGCCAGTTTGAATCTTCCACAGCACTGCTAGATAGATTCAAACTGCCAACCTTTCATGGTAGAAGACACCATGAAAATACTTAAAATGGACAATCTCTCTTATTAATTTCCCTTGGACTTCAAGGCCTAATATGAATCCTTTCTTCTTCTGGAAGTTATCCAGGGTCCCCTGTGTGTGGGTTTCCCTCATCCTCTGAACTCAAACATCTACAACACTCTTGGCTGCATCTACCACAGGTGTTCATGTGTCATGTGGCTCTCCAGGCCAACTGTGAGCTCCTGGAGGGCAGGAACATGCTTTGCCCTCTTTGAATTCCCCACAGGACTTGGACACGACAGCCTGCAAACCACAGATGCTCAAAATGTCTCTCAAATAAATGAATCTAGCAAATGACTCCCTTCTAATACTCACAGAATCTGAATCTTCTTATTGTTTGACTGGCAGAGCTTAAACCTTTGACAGAAAACAAGGAGAAAATGCTATGGCAGGAGTGGCCTGGAACTTGAATCAAACTTGGAACATTTGGCCAGCCAATCCCGTTAAAGACTTCTTCTCCACTTTCTAGTATTAAGTTTTCCCACTGATGTCAAGCCAGGTGAAAAGCATGTTCTTTGCCTTTCATAGTTAAGATGCTGCTAAACACAGCCATCAAACCTTGAATGAATGAATGAATGAGCAGAGTACTTGGGAGCTAGGATTTTAAGGATGAAGGAAATTCTCATCTCTGCCCTCAAGAAGCAAGCAATCACCCAGAATCCACAAAGCACATCACGAATATGAAAATATTATGAAAGGCAGAGTAGTATTAGGTCTCAAAGAACATAAGAATGATGGTGATGTATACAGGAGAGAATGAGAGAGATTCTAACATTGGAAGGGCATTGGAGATTGCCCCTTCAAGTAGTGACTGAACCTTGAATTACACCTTGAAAAATGCATAGTTATTCCCTGGTGAAGTGGAAGCAAAGGCATTACAGGCCCAGGGAAGTAAGAACTTACGTGATAAAGAGAATGTTGGCTTTGCTTCATGAGGATCTGAGTTCCAGTCTCAGGTCAGCCACTTATAAGGTGGGTGGCCTTGTGTAATTTCTCACCTCTTTGTACCTTAGTTTCCTTATCTATAGGTTAGAAAAACATCAGTAAACTCAATGGACTCCTGCATTAATTATACTAACATATTTGAAATTGCCTAGAAAATATTAGGACAAAACCAAAGGTTTAAGATCTTAGTGTGTATTTGTAAAGCAAGTCAATCAAACAAGTATTTATAAGAACACACGTGGACCTAATAAAACAGGTGCTATCAAGTATACTCCAACTCATGACCACATGTGTATCAGAGTACACCTAGGCTCCACAGGGCTTTCAATGGGTATTTTTTGGAAGTAGATCACCAGGCCTTTCCTCCAAGATGCCTTTGGGTAGATTTGAACCTCCAACCTGTCAGTTAGTGGACAAGTGGGTTAACTGTTTGTACTACCCAGGGACTCCATGGATGTGATGCTCATTGTCAAAACCACAAGGAGGATACCAAAACTCACTATATGTCACTTCCCATGATCTCCTCATGTTTGCAGTCCAATTGCAAACACCCACAAACACGAAGGCAAGTATAACTCAGGGCTCAGTGGAAACTAGGCTAATCAACCAGCTAGGGGAAGTCCTGGGGGAACTTAATGCATTGGTCAGCCTGGGGGAGAAATCCAAGTTACAAATTCCACAGGAGATGGGAGAAGGGAAGTAGCACTGGACCTGTACAATGGGCAGACTACCTATGCAAAGTAATGAATTCTAGACTCCTACATATCCAGCTGTTCCTCTTTCTTCCTATTCCCAGAATTCTGGAATATTTGAAAACTCAAATTTAAATAGGACCCTTAGCTTTGAATTGGAAACCTGGCTTTCTGTTGAGTATAGACCAATGCTATTTTTTCTCATTTTGAAGATGGATAAACTCAGGTCCACAGACAGGTTAAACAACTTGTTCAAATCAACAACACAGTGGGAAACAAAATCCAGTTTCTTTACCTCCTGGTTCAGTATGTATTTTGGGATATGTAACATAGGCTTCAAACAGTGTTTAAGTTCTATTTAAGCTTAGTGGGGAATATTCCAATTAACATACCCACCTTCAGGTGTTTCTCCCAGTTGAAATTTTCTTCTTTTTCCATATAGTGAAGGAAATATTCCCCTCCCCCACCTTAAAAAAAAAAAAACTAAAGCTGGCACGTGTTAGTGGCTTCTTTGGTTTCTGCTCAATTCAACTCAACAGAGGCTTGAAATGCATTCCATTTTTTGTAACAGTTAGGAAAGGACTGCTAAGGGGTAGGGAAGATCAATCAGTTGTGGAAAATGCTAGGTGTCCCATTATGGTATGATAAGTTCAGCTGCATAGCATACACATTTTTTGCTCTCTGAATAAATAGCAGAAGTCAGTTCCCCATAAATTCAAAATGTGTATTAGAACATGAAATCATATTTTAAGTGGATTTCACATATTGCTTCTCTTCATCATTCTAAATACCAAAGATTAAACTTGCCACTTGGATCTTGCGGTCTTTATCTTTTTTTTTTTTTTTTAACTTTTGTTTAATCAGATATGAGTAGTGATGGTGGCTTTTATTACCTAGAACTATCTGAAAGAGAATGGGAGAAAATGAAGTCTGCCTGCTCTCTCCATTCCAAACAGTATACCCACTCCTCACTTACCAACATGGTTAGGTTCCAAAGACCGGGTCATTATTAAAAAACTGGCATTACAGGGAAACGGAGGATGACCACATCAGATTACAAGATGGAGGATGATTACATCATTACGTAACTGCCAGATTGCATCATTACATAACTCCCAAACCATTGAGAATCATGGTCCAGGCATGTTGACACATAATCTTAACCACTGCAGCCAGCATTACTCTAGTCTTACCCCTCGACATTCATTACTGCCAGACATATGTCATTAATGTGCAATACAGGAGGAGAGTAGATTTTTCACTGTTGTCGTGAAGTTGAAATGTAGGATAAGAGAGTCAGTAAGTGAAGAATCAGTGTTTTTATTATCTTTATGACTATTTCTGGCCTCTTTCAAAATGGCACTGTTTCCCAAATAGTGAAGCTGATCAAAATACCTTTCCACTGAGCCAATCCACCGCTCCCATCCCCCTCCCTTTTGATACAGACCACCCCTTTTCCTTATCCCCCTCCATTTAATTCAAAGTTCACTTTCCAGTCCCACATAGAAATAGTAGTGTAGGGTCAGAGTTAAGAACACAGATGCTCGAGCCAAGATCTCTGTGCTCAAATCTCAGCTCTATTACTTTGTAGCTCTGCAATCTCTGACAAGTCGCGACCCTTTCTGTGTTTTGGTTTCTGTAAAATGAGAACAAGGGCCTACATCACAGATTTGGTGATGCACAAATGCATGTCAGGTGCTGAGAACCATGCCTGGTAAGTGGTAAGTATTAATGAAAGATAGGTGTTCCTCTGATCATTGTCAGTGTTATCTCCAGGACAAGGCTATTTCTATCAGAATTCTAGCCCACAAGGAGTTAACTACTCTACAACAATTATGATGCAGCCCCTTCAAACGACTCCCCATGGAGTCATATCCAACTCCTGGTGAGAGAGTTGTAGTTTGCTGGCTCACTGTTGTATCCTTCTAAGTGATCTCCCTGCCTTCACTCTTGTTCTCTGTCCCCTACCCCACAATCCTCTCTCTGCTGCTCTGCCAGAGATCAGAACACATAGAAAGCAAATTAGATCTTCTCATTCCCCAGCTTAAATGCCTCCCACACCTACTGGTTTCTCATTACGTTTGGAATAAACGCCTCTCTATCCTTGTCTTATCAATGTCTGTCATGATCCAGCCCCTGCCTACCTCTCTCACCTTTCCCTCCTCCACTCTGTACATTTACTGCACTCTCTACTTCTTTCTGTTTTCTTAAAAATAATCCAAGCCTACTTTTCCCATGGGGACTTTCCGATAGCTTTTGCCTCTGACTAGAATATTCTTCCTCCCATCATTCAGATCTCTGTCAGTGGTCACCTTTCCAGAAAGACTTTCCCTGGTGTTCTTGCTGCATCAGCTCAGAATCAGACACTTTCTATGTCATTATCCTGCATTATTTTCATCATATACTTCATCACTGTCTGAAATATTATTTCTTTGTTACTTTTTTTTTTTAATCACCTGTTTTATTCCCAAATCCATAAGAGCAGAGATCTTGTCTGTTAGGTTGTTGTTATGTGCGAGTCATAGTGACCCCTCCTTGGGTTTCTGAGGCAGTATCACTACGAAAGTAGATTGCCCAACCTTCCTTCCAAGGAGTGGCTGGTGGGTTTGAACCCCCAGCCTTCTGGTTAGCAGTGAAGTGCCTTAGGCACTAAGCTACCACTGCTTTATCCTCAACATTTGAAAAAGATCAGATACACCGTTGTTATTGCTGTTGTTAAGTGCATCTAGTTAGCCCCTGAGTCATGACAACCCCACGTACAATGGAGTGAAATGCAGAGCAGTCCTGGGCCATGCCCCACATCAGCTGGAGATCAGACCACTGTGACCCAGGGTTCTCACTGCCTGATTTTTGGAAGTAGATTGCTAGGCCCTTCTTCCTAGTCTACCTTAGTCTGAAAGCACCAATGAAATTTGCTTAGCATTGTAACACCCAAGTCTCCACTGACAGATGGGTGGTAACTGTGTTTCAGGTGCGTTAGCTGGGAATCGAACCCAGGTTTCCATAAACTATTTGTTGAATGAATAAATGGATGGCAAATTTTTAAATCTCCTAATTCCTTGAAGTCATCACATTACTGAGAGGTTGTGCAGGCCTAGATAATTATATTGTAATTAGTCTCACAGAAGGACATTTAAGTTGTAAATTAATAAGCAGATGAATGACTGCTCTGAGGACACTGGGCACTTGTTCATCATCTCCAGTGTAGAATGAACACACAGAAACTGGTTTAAATTGTTGTGGGACAGAGTGCCTTGATGCAAGGAAAATCTTTTTGATTTTGAGGGTCATGCGTAATTAGGAGAGGCTATAAAGCCCAGCCCTTGATTACTTAAGTACTTCATAGGCAAGATAGTCAATTATTTGCTTTAGATGCTTCAGGAATTTATTGATTTCCTATCATTATTAGCATAACTTACAATTTAGAAAACATTTCCTCCATTCAGAGATGCCTATTGTTCTGTATTTTAACATACATCGCATCAGAATAGGAAACTCTGAATGGTGCCAATGGTTAATGTGCTCAACTGGTAACCAAAAGGTCAGAGGTTCAAGTACACCAAGAGGTGCTTCAGAAGAAAGAGCTGCTGGTCTACATGCAAAACAGCAGTCATTGAAAACTCTGTGGAGCACAGTTCTGCTCTGACACACATAGGGTCGCCATGAGTCGGAAGAGACTCTACAGCAACTGGTTTTTTGACATCAGAATGTATCTCACAAGTGATAGTGCATTATAGTTAAGTTGGCATCATTCCTTTCTCAGTGATACATAAAATAATATTACTTAATATACAGCATCTTAGACTCAGCAAAGTGGAGTAATTTATTATAAGTCACATTCATTGCATATTGGCTTTGAGCAAGCATTTATAAATGTTATTTTTTCTTTAATCCCCACAGTAAGTCTATGGAATAGGTACCAGTAGACCTATTTTATGAATAAGAAACTAAGAATCAGAAAATTACCTTTTCTAAAGTCATGTACTACTAAGTGTGAGAGCCAAGAATTCTATCCTGTTCTAGGTGACCCCAAGTCAATACTCTTCACCACACTTCTATATTATTAAATTAGATTTTGTACATAAAATGTTCATCATAAACGTGGTGCATAGTAGGTGTTCACTTCAGTTAGTTTCCTTCTTCTCTGCTCCTTTATGTTTGCTTGAATGTAAAAGCATGAACCCTGCTGAGTCTGTGATTTATGAGGTCTGCCTTTCTTCAAAGATCTGAGCCTGTATCAAAGGGAAATCCGTGGGACCACAAATGATTATGGCACTGGAGGACCACTCCCTGATGAACAGGAGAGAGTAGAAAAGCCGAATGAACTCCCTGCCTCAACCTTGACTCAGAGGAACGCTAACAAGGTAAGACTTTAGAGGCCCATGGGTCAAATGCACTAGACCAAGTGAGGGAGGTAAAGCATGGTGGGAAATGCATTGGTTTTACAGTCTGGCAGCCCCATTGGTCTCAGCTCCCAGCTCTCCTCCTTAACCAGCTGAAGCACTTAGCTTGTCTGGACCCTAGCCTTCTAATCTCTAAATTGGAGGAGGCATTCCTTCTTCATAGTTGCAAGAAGGATTTGTTTATTTCATAAATATGTACATATGGGATATATCATTGAATGAAAGAGATAAAGGTCCCTACCCTCATTTGGCTTGCATTTTAGCAACTGGTGCTGTGGTTAAAATATTAGGCTCCTAACCAAAAAGTTGGCAGTTCAAACACACCAGCCATTCTGTGGGAGAAAGATGAGGCAGTCTGCTTCTATAAAGGTTTGTTGTTGTTGTTGTGATGTGCCATCAAGTTGTCTCTGACTGACAGCGACCCCTCCTTGGGTTTCCAAGGCAGTATCTCTACAGAAGTAGATTGCCCAGTCTTCCTTCTGAGGAGGCACTGATGGGTTTGAACCGCCAGCCTTCTGGTTAGCAGTCAAATGCCTTAGGCACTATGCCACTACAGCCTTGGAAATCCTATGGGGCAGTTCCACTATGTCCTATAGGGCCATGATGTGTTGGAATCCACTCGATAGCAGTGGGTTTTTTGGTTTACTAATGTGTGCAGAGTGCCCAGTAATCTCTTAGTGGGCCTTAAATAATGTTGCTGTCATTAGCTGCTACCAAGTTGGCCCCTGACTCATGGTGACACCATGCACAATAGAAGGGAAGGTTGCCCAGTCCTGTGCCACTCCTACGATTGGTTGTGAATGGGACCACTGGGATACATGGGATTTCCATTGGCTAATTTTCAGAATTAGATCACCAGAACTTTCTTCCTAGTCCATCTTTTTCTGGAAGCTCTGGTGAGTGCTATTCAATATCAAAGCAACATAGCCTCCCTTGAGAGATGGATGGTGGCTATACAAGAGGTATAATGACTGGGAACAGAACCCAAAACTCCTGCATGGAAGGCTAGAATTCTAGCACTGAACCACCAAAGCCCCCCTCCTTAAATAAGGCTCCAACTATTAAGTAAGAGTATTCAGATCAGATATTATTACTGGAGTGGATGTCCAGGTGAAATCCATGTGAAAATTCTGAATAGAGCACCGAGCTCTTCCCACTTGAAGGCCCTTACATCTATGTCTCCTCTGCCAAGAACTTTCTTCACCAAGATCTTCCCATCAGCCATATTCAGTCAAAGGTCGCCTTAATGAAGAGATCTTTCCAGCTGTCCTGTCTCCCTGCCTGCCTCCTTCTCATGCTTCTATCACCTCACCTTGTTTGTCTGCTTCACAGCCCCCATTACAATATCAAATTCTCATTTTTAAATGTGTTTGCTTATTCACTGTCCTATCCACTACTGGAATGTAAGCTCTGTGAGCACAGGGACACCTGCTGTCTTGGTCCTTGCAACTAGAGCAGATCCTAGCAATGAATATTTGCATGAATGAACCTAAATAATATAGCTTATATTGCTAGGGAAGGGAACACTGCAACTTATAATAGTCTTTGGAACCCAAGGGTAAAGTTGGAGATCTCCTGAACAAAACGTTCAAACTGTTGATAAAACCAAAGAAAACCAGTTGCTTTTGAATCACTTTTGACTCATGGTGGCCCCATGTCTGTCAGTATTTAACTGCTCCATAGGGTTTTCAAAATAGTGACTGAAATGATTGTGAGGATGGTGCAGGACTCTGTTGTATTGTGTTGTTCTGTTGTCCATAGGGTTGCTATGAGTTGGAAGTGACTTGATGGTACCTAACAACAACAACAGGGTTTGCAATGGCTGTGACCTTTCAGAAATAGATCACCAGGCTTTTCTTCCAAGGTACATATAGGTGGATTTGAACCACCAACCTTTTAATTAGCAGCCAAGCACTTTACCTTTTGCACCACCCAGGGACTCAATTACTGCTACTAATAGCCAATATGATACAGGGTCAGCAGAGGCCACAAAAGCAGGCTCCAGATCCCAGAAAGACAGACCATTCCATTTCATTTCTGGACCCAGCAAACTGAGCATCAAAGTTTCTGGAATCCTTGAATACTGAAGACAAACAACCCAGTGAGAAAATAAGGACAGGATTGAGGTGGGGAGATGAATTCATGTCTGCCTGACCATCTGAGAGGACAAGCGTGGGAAGTAGGAGAAATGAATTCATGCAGTTTATTTAACATTAGAAGAGATTTCTGTCAATATTTCAAATCAAAGTCATTAGAACACTGAGTCATCCTGGGATTCTGGCTACTACCCTGACATGGACAGGGGATCAATCAACAAGAAATTTACTGAACATGTGCTATATACCTAAGGAGCTCTGTGGTAGTGGGTAAGGCATTTGGCTACTAATCAGAAGGTCAGAGGTTCAAACCCACCAGTTGCTCCATAGGGGAAGATGAGGCATTCTATTTCCATAAAGATTTATAGCCTTGGAAACCCACTGGGGATCACTATTAGTCAGAATTGACTCAATGGCAGTGAGTTTGGGTTTTTTGTTTGTACTATACACCTAACCCTTGTCAGGAAAATCAGCTGAATGATAAGATAAAGCATAACAAGAGGACCCCAGAGGCTGCATTAATATTGGCCTTCCTTAAATATTTTTATGAATTATCTGGAACAGAAGTATGCACCAAATTCTCCAGCTCTGTTGAAAAAAATAAACTCTCCAGGGCCACAAAACGTAGAAGTGATTAAAAAGAAAAATGGTGGGGAGCAGAAAGAGTTCACAAGGCTCCCTAATGCACAGAAAAATAGCAAGGAAGTAGATTTATGAGTGTCGAAAACCATCGTTGAACTGCCATGAGCACACCTGGAGAGAATAGACTGAAAGTTTACAGAAGGCAAGGACCTCAGCTACCTTGTTTGCACTGAATTCCAGACACTGACAAGAATTATCACACACACACACACACACACACACACAAAGGACACTGCAGTCCAGTCAGTTTTGACCCAGGGCGACCCCATGTGGGCAGAGGAGAATTGCACTTCACAGGATTTTCAAGGCTACAGCCTTTTGGAAGTAGATTGCCAGGCCTACCTTCCAAAGTATCTCTGGGTGGGTTCGAACTGCCAACCTTTTGGTCAGTAGTTGAGCACTTAATCACTTGCACTATCCAGCTGGTGCTAATTTTGCAGAATGGAGGCAAACTGCATTGGGCAGCTCCTGGATGTTTTCAGGCAATGGTGAGGACAGAGACATTGGACAAGAGTAGGAGCCAGGATTCTTTCTTCATTCCTGAGATCTGAGCAGATAATGGATTGCTTGCTAAGAACAATAGTTAACACCACTGATTCTCATGACAATGGAGGAAGAAAGGGACAGAGAGGAGAAGACAGGTCACTTTCATCTTGGACAAAGTGGCCAACACAGGAAACCCTTGTCAGATAAGGGCATTTGGCAAAGCAGTGCTCTCTGCTTCCATCCGCCAAGCACTGCCAGACCTGAACAGCCAACGATTTTCCTTTGTTTTGTGATCTAAAATAAACATTTGACAAGCCTGATGTCACTGGGCTTTCATATTATACCACTTTGTCACAGGAGCTCAGCGGTGACAATGTTTGTGGTCTTATTTCTTAACTTCAAGAGGCTTGCTAGACAGAACCCGGAAACTTAAACAACAGCATGAAATGAAGAAAGCAAAAGCATTTCATCAGGAATAGCTTTGGAGAATCCCTGGCTCTGTCAAATCTCTCCCTCCTAAAGCAAAAAATGAGCTGTTCTGTGGGAGGGAGAAGACACAGAAGACGTGGTAGGAGACAGCGAAGGTGTTTTAACCAGTGCACCTTTCTGTGCCTTCAGAGTGACAACAGTAAGCATGGATTGAGCCCAATTTTTCCATCTGCCTAGAGGAAGGCAATAACAACACGTGGGTGTGGATCGCTGAAAACATGAGGGAGGCAGCTGCTGGCTGTAGAATGAGTAATTGGAAAAGGAGTCTGTCACAGGAAAAGAGAGGCCCTCAAACTAAACAGTCCCCAAGTCCTAGTGGCTGGTCCAAAATGTAGAAGCATGTAATTCAGTGTTGAAATGGTTGAGAAGGAAGAACATAGCCTTGTTAAATGATGAGGTCCCTCTTTAGCAAACAAATGTAAAAGATCTAAACCCTGATGACTTTATTCAAAGGATCCCTCTTCTCTGGACAGGCCGTGCACTCTCCTCTCACCCGTGAGTTTGTGCTCAAACTTATTAATTCCAGCATGCCATAGCTTAAGATGCAACCAAACCAGTTGTCATCAAGTCAATTGCAACTCATGGCGACCCTATGTGTGCAGAGACAAACCATCGGGTATTCAAAGCTGTCATCTTTCAGCAGGAGGTTGCCAGGGCTTTCTTCTAAGGTTCCTCAGGGGATGTTAGGACAGCCAACCTTTAGTTAGTTGGACATTTAACTGATTGTGCCTCCCAGCGACTCCTCCTAAAATGTAAAAAAAAAAAAACTCACTGCTGTTGAGTCAATTCAACTCATAGTGACTCTTCATTGGTTTCCCAAGGTGGTATCTTTACAGAAGTAGATTGTCCAATCTGCCTTCCAAGGAGTGACTGGTGGGTTTGAACCACCAGCCTTCTGGTTGTCAGTCAAATGTCTTAGGCACTCTGCCACCAGAAAAAGAGAAAAAAAAAAAAACACTGCTGTTGAGTTGGATCTGACTCATAGCGACCCCTCCTTGGGTTTCCAAGGCAGTATCACTACGGAAGTAGATTGCTCAACCTTCCTTCTGAGGAGTGGCTGGTGGGTTTGAACCGCTAACTTTCTGGTTAGCAGTCAAATCCCTTAGGCACTACACCACCAGAGCACCAGAGTTCCCCCTAAAATGTCCAATCCTCAACAATTCTATTCCTGCCTTCAAGATCCAGCTCAGATGCCATGTGGAAAAAGTCCACAATTTGAAGTAGGACAAACTTGGAATCAGATACAAAGTCTGTTACATTCAAAGTGTATGTCTGTGGGAAGCCACTTAACTCTCCTGAGCCCTAGTTTTCTCACTTGGAAAACTGAGGTGACAGGATCTACCTCATTCATGGGGTTGCCATGAGGTACTGTAAGAAGATTTTAAAAATGGTAAATGGATGTTAGGCAGACACCAAATGATAAATGCCCATTTCAAGGAGACTTTAATTGGTGGGGATAGAATATTTAGTCAGAGATGGAGGGTAGCTAATGGGAAAAAAGAAGTCCTTGGATATGGCTGCAAATGACTGGCTACTAACCAAAAGGTTAGAAGTTGAGTTACCCAGAGATACCTTGGAAGAAAGGTCTGTCACTGAAAACCCCCTGAAGCACAGTGCTATCCTGACACACGTGGGGTTACCATGGGTCAGAACTGACTCTCCAGTAGCTAGTTTGGTTTTAATGGACAGAGGCAGTTTGCAGAGGTTCAAGCAGTAACTTCAAAGATGGTCATGAGTCAGGGAAGGAACTGACAGAGCTGTGGGTTCACTGGATGCCATCCACTGCAATGGGCACAGGGAGATGCAGAGGTGAGCAAAGATGATATGACCCATTCACTCATAAAACTTTCACTTTAATGAAAAGAAATGGGCTTTGGTGCTATGCCCATCTGGGCACGAATTCCAGCTCAGCCATATTCTAGACATGGCCTTGGGCAAGTGATTCAACCTCACCAAAGCTCTGTCCTTAGCTATAAGATGAGGTTCATATTAGCTACTTCACTGAGTTCTTGTAAAGATTAAGTGGGATACACATTTACTTAGCCTTTCCTATAGAAGAAAGTGATCATGACATGTCATTAGCCACCATCAACTTGGCCCCTGAATTGCGATGACCCCATGAAAAATAGGATCAGACTGTTGTGATCCATAGGGTTTTCACTGGGTGATTTTTGGAAGTTCTTCCTTGTCTCTCTTAGTCTGGAAGGTCCACTGAAACTGTTCAGTATCACAGTATGAAACCTTTCTCTGAAAGACACTTGAGGTGCATTGGCTGAGAATCAAACCCGGACTCCCACATGAAAGGCAAGAAGTCCACCACTGAACCACCACTGGTCCCCACTCATGAAAGAGACATTCCTTTTTTTCCTTTTATTGGTATTTTCTGACAATCCAGAAATGTCCAAGTGTATCATCAAGTTTTCTCCTTCTAAATGTAGTAATATAAGATTTATAGAAAAGAGACAGCAATTGTACTTCTTTTTCCTTCCCCCCTGTTAAGAGAAATGTATAAATTATATCCATATGTGTATTGTTGGAGATGAGCCCCATGGCCCTAATACAATACTCTTTATTTCTTCTTGAAAAATAGAGGATCTAATGATTTGAATGCTTCCCCGCCCCCGTGATCAACAGCAATGCCGATTTGTGTATGTTTCCACTAAATTATGTGCCATACTAGATAAAAGATTTGTTTTGAAAAACAGCCACTTCCAAAAATAAGAGAGTTTATCAATTCCAATCATTCTTATCCAAAATTAGTTGTCAAGTTTCAACGGCTGAAATGAATTTAACAACATAAATTCGGCACTGCTGCGGAATAACTAATGCAACCTTGTAAAGCACTCCAGAATACACCGCCCTGTTGGGGTTCACCAACGATGTTTAAAATATCAGCACTTTTGTGTTATAATAGAGCTTATTAACAGCAGTTGACTGACATTAGATGTGGTCAAACTAAGTATCAATTAAAATATATGCTGACCTCTCCAAAAATTAGGAAGCAGTTGTCCCACACTCACCGAAGTGAAATTGGAATAATTAGTATGACGTTACGAAGGCAAGTCATTGGATTCACGGCAATATTTCTCTACTGCCACAAAAAGCCGGCAAATACATTATGATACTGTAGCCATATTGATATTCATAAAATCTCATTAGGCCAACTGGAAGTCAAACATTAGCCAATCATGCTCCTGATTCGTACTTACAGATCAAAGTTAACTACATGCTTTAGCCAGTTAGAAACAAAATTGAATTTGAGATCAGCACTGCTCTCATTAAGTAGCACTCTATTAGGCTGTGTTTAAGGTGAACAGCCCACGGGGAGCTTTTTCCACACCAATGAGAAGGCCTCCTTCCCACATCAGACTTGAAATACCATGACTGTTAAGTTAAATAAACACATTTTGAAGCAGTTTGGTTTTCCACAACCCTCCCCTCTCTTTCCTTGGTCCTTTTACCTTCAGCTGGTTTATTTACAGCAAAATGAAAATTCTGTTAGAACCAAATGACTCTCATTTTCAAAATGAGTATCTCGGTACTGGGGCCCGCAGTACAACAGGCAACTCTTTTCCTCTCATGTTTATTTCTTTCCTCTCGCTGACATTAGCTCTTAATTAAAAGGAAAGACAAATAAACTGATTTAAACAGGTGTTATGAGTGAGCTGAGCTCAATGCAGGGAAAACGAAGTGGAGCCAGGCAGGCGCAGAGTCGAGCTGGCACCCAGCAGAAGAAAATCTCAGTCATCTGTCGCTGAGATAGAGCAAGGCATCCTTTTTCTGGATGCGGCTGAGTTTTAAAATCCCAAAAAGCAGCACAAACACAGCAGCGCCTGCACCATGTGTCTCCCTTCATGCTGAGATGGTTCACTGCCTCCTTTACATCATTTATAGTCCACAGCTGGAGGTCATTCCACAGGGTCACCCAGGCCAGGGCAGCAATACCCAGAGACTGACAGTTCAGAGCTGAGCCTCAGGTCCTCAAACTTTCACTGTATCTCCCTGGTGCCAAATCAGCCTGTGAATTCAGTGCAACAACTGTGTGCATGTGTATAGACACACACACCACTCACATACATACACACATGTATATTATACACACATACATATATAGAATACATTATATTACATCTATATGGTGAGAAAACTACATCTATGAATGTATGTGTGTGTATGCACATCCATGAGTAAGAACAGATTCTATGGCTACTAATAACATGTATAGGTAGAGGAATAGGTATAAGGAGCTCTGGTGATATAGTGAACAAGGCACTTGGCTGCTAAGCAAAAGGCCAGTGATTCAAACTCACCAGCTGCTCCATGGGAGGAAAATGGGGCAATCCACTTTTGGAAAGATTTTTAGCCTTGGAAACCCAATGGGAGTCACTATGAGTCAAAATTGAGTCAATGGCAGTGGGTTTGGTTTTTTGGTACTTATGTATATGTATATGCATGTGTGTGTGTGTGTGTGTGTGTGTATTTATTTATTTATCAGACACACTAGTTGATTTTACCAGGGGCATTAAATGAAGAGGAACTTACTTGATTTTGGTTTATCTTTTCAAATCAGTTGCCTTCGAGAGTCTATTTCACAATTACTGGAAGCTCTGCTCTATTACATACAATGCATGGCCCTCACAACTTGCAGCACACGGGAAAATATGACTAGGCTTTACTCTGTCCCCAGTGCACAGACTGGGGGCTAAATAAACCCTTTGACTATACACTGGCACACTCAGAATGTCTATAAGGGAGGGAGGTGGACACGCAGGTTGGAATGGAGGGGAGGGCACGTGTCTCAAGGGGCAGTCTGCACAGCAGGTGCCCTGTTCTGATTCAGCACATTGGTTTGGTGCAGGAGAGGAGTCTGAGGGACCCAATAAAGGGGAAGGTCCAAAGGCTCTCCAGGCTCCTCCAGGATCTACAGTTATCTTCGGACATATGACTTATTTGGCTCCTTCATAAACCTCTTAAAGCACAGTAGCATTTGAGGAAAGTAAAATAAGCTTAAGTAAAATACCAAGACCTTTTATTCATAATCAAAATTTCCAATAGATCTATTATCAAATGATTTCTAAGGTTAAAGCTGATTTAATTTTTTTCATTTAAAAAATAACTTCAGGCTGGTATTTGGAATCTTATACTTGAAAATTCATGAAATTTAATCAACCTAAAATTACAAGGGTAAGGCACAATACCTCCAAAAGTATTTGAATGGTGACACTAAAACAAACTGCTAACTGCAGAGAAACATTCAGTTTGTAAAATGTTTTCAAGTGATAGAAATTCACAGGATCTTTGCTACTACCCTAATTATAAGGTGGGTAAGACAGTTATGTCTTCATTTTATATGTCCCAGTAGAAACTAAAGCTCACAGACATGGTGGCTTGCCCACATTCAACCCACAGTTACATAGAAGAGTAAAGGCTAGACTCCAAATATAAGCTCAAGTTCCGAATCCCTTCCACTATGTCACAACTTTATCTCTGCAATAAGGGATTTATGCTAAAGATAACCCCTCTGAGCCTAAAAGCAATGACACTCCACTAACAATGAGCACACCTAGCATCCAGACCTTGGTTTCTAAAACAATTCTCCAAGAAAACAAAGCAAGATCTCTTGCACAGTTGGTTGATTCTTGGATTGGGCAGGAAGTATACAGTATGAACATGGAAGAACTTGTAGTGCCAGCAAATAAGGAAGTGCTCAGAATTAATAAATAAATAAAAAGAAAGAATGAAAAGGAAATCACACACCCAACACACAATGATGTGAGTCAAAGGGACACAGAAGCCAACCAAAAGCCTTCCCAATGGCCAGAGCTGGAACAATTTGAGAAATACAATAGTCAAGTAGGAATGGATTAAGGAGCTCTGGTGGCATAGTGAGTAAGGCATTTGGCTGCTAACTAGAAGGTCAGCAGTTCAAACCCACTAACTGCTCCATGGGAGGAAGATGAGGCAATCTACTTCCATAAAGATTTATAGCCTTCAAAACCCAATGGGGGTGGCTATGAGTTGGAAGAGACTCTATGGCAGTGGGTTTTTTGTTTTGTTTTTTGTTGTTGTTGTTTAGTACTATATTATAAGCCAAGTTATATGCTAAGTATCTATGAGTCCATACTGATATAAATAATTGAATAAATACATGAGAGAGTGAAGAGACAAATCTCCCATGAAGAAGAAGTCCAAATGATATCCGTACATATACCTCACTCAGGGAGGGAGAGCACAACTTCCCATTTCTTAGTATAAGCTATCCATCCATAGTGACTTCTTCTAAAGGGTACATTATGGAAAGAGGAAAATTAGAAGAGTAACTGTACAGCAGAGAAACCTGGCAAACACTACTGCAGCCAGATGCCCAGAGTTAGCATCAACAGTAATAAGCAATGTTGATAGTATATACGATGTATATATGATATACGATAGTATATATGATGTGATGAAAATGGTACCTTACCTCTGGTGGCGTAGTGCCTAAGGCACTTGACTGCTAACCAGCACGCTGACAGTTCAAACTCACCAGCCACTCCTTGGAAGGAGGTTGGGCAATCTACTTCCGTAGTGATACTGCCTCAGAAACCCAAGGAGGGGTCTCTGTGAGTCAGATCCTACTCGACAGCAGTGAGGTGTTTTGGTTTTTTTTTTTTTTTTTTTGGTGAAGGGTAATTGTGAGAAGAACATCAGACAAATCCCAATTAAAGGACATTCTACAAAATGCTTGACCAATACTCCTCAAAAACAAAGGAAGTCTGAGACATTGTCATAGCCAAGGGGGCCTGAGGAGACATGATGACTAAATGTAACGTGGTGTCTTGCGTGGGATCCTGGAACAGAAAAAGGACACTAGGTAAAAACTAAGGAAATCTGAATGAAGTATATTAGCTCCCATCAAGTCATCCCTGACTCATGGAGACTCCATGCACAACAGAATGAAATGCTACCTTTCCTGCACCATCCCCACAATCTACTGGAGATAAACCTGTTTCAATCCATAGCGTTTTCCACTGACTGATTTTCAGAAGTGATTGCCAGGCCTGTCTTCCTAATCCGTCTTAGTCTGGAGGCTCTGCTGAAACCTGTTCAGATCATAGCAACCTGCAAGCCTCCACTGACAGATGGGTGGGGGCTGCACATGTGATATATTGGCTGGGAATCAAACCAGTTCTCCCACATGCAAGGCAAGAATTCCACTACTGAGCCACCTGGAGTCCTCACGAATTATGGACTCTAGTTGGTGATAAGGCATCAATATTGGTTCATTAATTATAAAAATGTGCTATATTAATGTAAAATGTAAAATAATAGGACAAACTAGCTGAGGTTTATATAGACACTCTGTGTACTATCTTCACAATTTTTCCATATATCTAAAACTGTTCTAAAATGTTTATTAAAAAAAGAAAGAAAGAAAATGTGTATGAACTGCTGATGTAAAATTTCACCCAAATCACAATAAAAAGTCAAAAAAAAAAAAGAAAGAAAAGATAACCCCTCTGCATGCAAGCTATACAGGAAACACATAAACTATGAACAAAGAACGGCCTTACTCCAGGGTAAACAAGGAAATTGACTATCATTTCTATACATGGTGGCAACCCAAATGCTCAGTCACCTAAATGTTTTACATTGAAATATTAAAAAAACCATAAGAGCTTCCATAATCCATGAACAAACAAGACCCCAGACAACAGCTGCTGAAGAAACAAGGAAAGTGTTAAATACACACAACTCGGCAGGCAGTACCACCTGTGTGATCTAACTTAAGCCCCAACAATACTGAGTAGTGGTGAAGGGTGAAAAACCTGTTAGTCACTCACAGTTGGGAGACTGAGAGGCAACAACTTCATCTTGAGTGAGTCTGTGCCCAGTGTGAAAGAGATCCTAAAATTGCAGCTTTAAATGCCTTGGGTATTGATGGAGCAATCCAGGTGGTGGCTAAGTGGACATTAATGTACTATAAAGTACCTGTTGGACCCTCACAAACTAAATTATTTTCCCTCCTACCTATACACCAAGAGGGTATAATCTACTGAGGGGAAAAAAGAAGTCTTGATTTTTAAATTGAGCTAAATTGCAATGCCATGGCAGGAAGGGACCCCAAGTAAGACTCTAGTCAGTGAAATGAGATGTTGTGCTGAGCTCCTTGGAGCCTGTTCACTTCACACCACCCACCTACAGCAAATGCCAGGGTAACAGTCCATCAGCTCACCAATAGAGCAGAGGCCCTCTGGCTCAATTAACATCCACCCTGACACATCACCCCGGCAGGACATGATGACCATCTTCTCTCTCATAGGATCATGGTACCATCTCAAGTTCGCAAGGCACTGAAAAGCTGTCAGATTCAATTAATCATTTGACGCTGGATCCATCACCATAGGGTCCCTGACATGGGGTCTTAGAGCCTCTTCTTGGTCAAGCACCTCACTAACAAATCAACTGTGTTACTTCCCCTCCTTTATCCCATTTCTCTGACCCTTACTTTTAGACCCTCCATTCCAGTCCATTTCTTTGCTGTTGCTTGTGTGCTTACACTCCTGCCTCAGGGCTTTGCACTTGCTTTCTCCTCTGCCTGGAATGTTCTTCCTCAAAATATTCATCTGACTTGCTCTCTCAACCTTCTTCATGTCTTTGCCCAAAAGTGACCTGCTCAGTGAAGCTTTCTCTGACCACCTTATTTGAAATTGTTTCACTCCTGCTGCCATCCCCACCACCTCATCTCTAACTACTTCTTTTAATCTACTGCATTAATGGCTGATTATTTGGAAGTTGATTGTCAGGCCATTCTTCTGAGGTAACTTTGGTTGGACTTGAATCTTAAACCACCCCGGTAGCAACTGAGAGTGATAAACTTTTGCACCACCCAGAGATTCCCATCACTGTCTAACATTTTATATATATTTTACTAATGTATCTTGATTGTCTTAGTCTCCCCTCTACAATGTAGGCTCTGCAGTCAGAAGTCTTTCTTTACTGCAGTAATCCCAGCACTCAGACTATGGCCAACACATACCACTAGATGTTCATTCATGAGTGAATGAACTCTTAATTCTCAAGCAAAACTTTCTGCTTGACAAGCAGGTCCAATTTACAGGAACCATCATCCATCCCTTCCCCATAATAAAAATCCATTCATGATATGTACTATATGGGATTCCACTTTCATGATATTTTAAACGTTTTGGTCAATATATGTTTTTAAGGTTGACTTTGGGCATGGAAAATATGATTACCTTACTTATTAAAAGTAATGAACTGATTATGTACCAGTTTTTTTTTTTTTTTTTAATGTCTTAGTTAACAAGTAGGAAATGCTTAAATACATTTCTAATTCATCTCTGCACTTCTCTTCTCTTTGTAGAACCTAGCCCACTGCTTTCCATATTGTAAGTGTTCAGGAACCAGCCAGCCATCATATTCCCATTGTGTTCAGAATCACTTCCAAGGCAGAGGTAGAACAGATACAAGAAAACTGCAAAACTACACTCTATAGTATTATCAAAGGAGCTCTGGTGGTGTAGAGGTTAAGGCATTTGGTGGTTAACCAAGAGGTCGGTGATTCAAACCCACCAGCTGCTCAATGGAAGAAAGATGAGGCAGTCTGCTTCCATAAAGATTGACAGCCTTGGAAACCCAATGAGGTTCATGATGAGTTGGAATCAACTTCATGGCAATGAGTTTGGGTTTTATAGTATTATCAAGGAAAGAGCCCTGCTGGTGCAATGGTTAAGGGCTTTGTTAACCAAAAGACTGGTGGTTTGAATCCACTCAGAGGCTCTGCAGGAGAAAAGACTTGGCGATCTCCTCCCATGAAGATTACAGCCCAGGAAACCATATGAAGCCATTCTACTCTGTCTCATGGGGGTCACAATGAGTCAAAATTGAATCAACGGCACCTATCAACAGCAACAAGTATTATCAAAGAGTCCCTGGATGATGCAAAGAGTTAACATACGCAGTTGCTGACCAAAAGTTTGGCAATTTGAGTCCACTGAGAAGCACCTCAGAAGACAGATATGGTGCTCTACTTCTGCCAAACCAGTTATTGGAAACCCTACGGAGCACCATTCTGCTCTGACACACATGGGGTCACCAGGAGTCAGAATCAACTTGATGGTCACTGGTTGTCTTTTAACTGATTAGTATTAAGAAAGAAAAAAGGCCCGACACTAAACCCCAAGACCCCCAAGATATATTAGAGCCAATCACAGCAGGGCACTGAAAGAGAAGTCCCTGACCATCAGAGTGTTTCACACCTGGAAGAAATGACATGTTCAAATAAACTCTCAACTTAGCATTTTAATAGCTGGGCCTCAAAAAAAGAGAACAATTCACAGAGCTAATGCATTCATTTTTAAAATATTGATTGATCATCTATTCTGTGCTAATCACCTGTGTTGGGAAGAGCACTGGGGGTGCAACAGTGAGTGCTGAGCTGCTAACCAAAAGGTTGGCAGTTCAAACCCACTAACCACTCTGGGGAAGAAAGATGAAGGAATTCGCTTCTGTAAAGGCTTACAGACTCGAAAATCCCATCAAGCAGTTCTACTCTGTCCTTTAAGGTCACTATGAGTCCGAATCAACTTGACGGCAATGGGTTCTTTTTTTTTTTTTTTTTTTTTAATTGGTCATTTAGACCAACCTTTGGCCAGTGCCAGAATGGTGGCTCTAGTGTCTTTGAAACATCATCAACCCTTCAGGGGACAGAGAATGTGCTAGGGTCACAGACTGTCTGTGGCAACTCTCAACAGACATCACAACCCACTAACATTTATTTCTGTATACAGTCTTCAGTTTTTCCAATGGAGAACCTCAAAGACACTAAAATTCCATGCACACTAAGAAATGGTTGACCAATCCAGAAACAGGATCTCTGGGCTTTGGAAAAATGACCTGCCTTGGATACACTCCAAAGCCACCTCACGCTGAAGCTGAGGAGAATGGTAAGATGGCAAATACCAAAGAGACTTGTGAGTCACCAAGGAGGCTGATATAAAGGCAATGTGGCTGTGTTTTCAGGATTGAAGGGGGAGAGTCTAAACCAGCAAGGATAAAGTGTCATGTTTGCATTTTATTGATTTCCTACCTATTGATTTCGAAGGATGAATTGTCTGTATGAGAGAAAAGAGACTGACAGTGAAGCCAAGTCCCAGGCCCTAGACTCCTGGCCCTTTAAGGAGGAAGGGAATTCCATATAAAACGCCCCAGGCACTCACTTCTTTCCAGGTCAGCTCAGCAGACATTAGACTGGAATCCTTCTCTTGGACTCCTGGAGGGAGACAGACTTGTGGACTTGCCTGAACTTCTGCATCTGTCCTCCCAGGGAATCCTGGTTGCGGAGAGAGCAGGCTGGAGGGTCCCGTTTTGATCTCATTAAGCGTAACATAATCAGATCTATTCTGAGCTTCATTGTCCAATGTGTTTGTGTATCCCAACACAAGTATTGTTGTTGCTGTTGGGTGCCATGGAGACAATTCCCACTCATAATGACCCCATGTGACAGAACAGAATGCCCCATAGGGTTTTCTTGGCTGTAATTTTTATAGAAGCAGATTGCACATCTTTCTTTCACGGAGTGGCTGATGGGTTCTAACCACTAGCCTTTTAGTTAGAAGCCAAGCACTTAACCAGTGCACCACCAGGTTTCTTTAATAACCCCTAAAGCCCCTTCTAATTCTGATTTCTACTGTATAAATTAGAAGTGATTGATCCATAAGATATTAGAAAAAGCAATATAGCAATGGCCAACATTGGACTGGATAAATTAGTCCTCTCCTCCCAGAAATTTTTGGAAACATCTGGAGAGAGGCAGTTTATCAAAGACCAGATGTACTGAAGTCAAGGCAGTGGAGCCAAGGAACATTTATATCAATGGCGCCACATCTGTGGCCAGCAGCTGGACAAACCTCAAATAACCAGACACGTTGTCATTGGAGGAGCCCAGCAACATGGTCAAAAGTTTGAGGTGGGACCTGGGTTCCAGCTTCATTTTCTCATTTGCTACAGTAGCGCAGCCATCCTAGTCAAGTTATAGAGGAGTCTCTTCTAAACATCAGTTTCCCCATCTATAAAATGGGAGGAATAACTCAGAGAGTCGTTATAAGGATTAAAGGGGATGACATTTGAAATATAGGGCAAAATCTGGTACATGAGATTTTCAACACATTGCAGCTCATTGTTATTCATTCTTATTCCACTAAAGTGTCTACTTTTCTAGATTGCCAGTATGGAAGGGAACTCTCAGATACTCCATAAATGGGTGAAAAAGAGCAGCATCAGACAGGTTGGGCTGGCCAGTCACCAACTCAAAGAGCACCCTTTGGGCCCTTTGGAAGATGCCTGGCTAAAACTTGAAAGGTACATCTCTAGTAGCCCATTGCCCTCAAGTTGATTCCAACTCATTACGACCCTACAAGACAGGGTAGAACTGCCTCGTACGGTTTCCAAGGCTGTAAATCTTTACAGAAGCAGTCTGCCTCATCTTCCTCCCATGGGGAGGCTGGTGGGTTCTAACTGCCAACCTTTTGGTTAGCAGCTGAATGCTTTAACCACTACTCCACCAGAGCTCCTCCATCACCACCAATGGAGAGCATTTTCATGGCAGCTCCACACCTCTGACCACCCAACTGGTTGGAGATGCTGGGTCAGCTCTGAGAGGGCTGTCCAAACTTTTCACTTCCATTTCTATCTCTTTGTGGAATTGTTCTTCTTGGACTGACACACATTTTAAGCTTACAATACATTGGTGTGTTGGCAATTTGAATTATACCAAGAAAAAAAGAAAAAGATATTTAATCTGTCAAAGAAATGCAGTCAAGCCACTCTGCGATGGTGATGATAGAATCACAGGGCACATCCCTACCACTTGCCTCAATCAACATATAATGGTTTGATTATATTGCAAATTGCTGGAATTCAGGGCAACGGGAATGGATCAGAAAATCAAATCATCAGCGGATGGGTGGCAGAAACCATCAAATGAATCTTTTCCACCTTCACTGTTGTCATTATTATTTTCCAGCCTCATCTGACCATGAGAATTACCTGGGATATTTGTTAAATACAGATTCTTAAGCTTCTCTTCTGGAGAGTCTCCATTAATAGGTGGGGTGAGAGCCCTGGGAAACTGTATTTTAACAAACATCCCAGATGATTCATGGCAGCAGGCAAATTTGGAAAACTTTTCTTAATAAAACATACTTTGTGCATCTGGTTTCTTAGCAGGCAGGTAGGAGGGCCTGGTATGTGCCAGGAATCTTCCCACGGTTCACAGAAGGCAGCCCTTTGACTTCTCCCAATCTCTGTGTTAGCTGATACCATTATCCCCACTCCAAACACTGAGGCTCAGAGAGGTAAGAGACTTGCCCAGTAAAAGGCAGAGTGGGGTTTCCAATCACAGCCTCGTGACTCCCCTAAAGGCCTTTTTCCATGACCTCCTTGTTGCCTCAGAAATCTAAATCACCATGCTATCAACAACTCCGAAACCGCTGATCCAGGCAGCCATGTGGGACTAGTGATGGGATCTTTCCAGACTAATTCTGACATGTCTTTCATAGCAGCAAAGAGCAGCTGCTTCTCAAATGGGATGTCACTGGCTGGAAATGGCATCCTGCCCAATGCCTGGCCTCTTTGGACATCCTGTGAAAATGCCCTAAGAATGCTCTTGCAAAGTGTTTATTTTCTCTGGTAATACTAAGTACAAATGTTATCTCCCTGGAATCTTGTAGCGTGGGGCCTAGTATATAACTTTATAAAAGTAACTACTGCTTCCTCATAGTCCCCTACAGAGGCCTCACTATATATATTATTAGTTCACAAGCTTCACTGTTGGGTAAAAATGCCATTAGAGAACATATCATTTACCCAATAGACTAAAATGGATCCCAAGGAGCTATTCCAGTCTATCAGGTAATTATGGGGAAAACCCTGTATTATTTACTGGAGAAAATGGAATGCCGCCTTGGGAGGCAGGAAGCCCTCTCCCTGCTCTCCATGATAAAGAGATGATCACATTTTGTGATAACAACCCTTGAACTCACTCTGATTTGGGAAAGGATTAGTTTTCTTTTTATTCTCTAGTGCTTTTCTTTAGTTTTATATATAGCTAATGGCTCCAAGCTAACTGTCAGTGATAAAATGTCCAGAAAATTCATTTTAATCCCATTCAGCATTTTGTTTATCAGAAGGGAGCCCACAATCCTCAGGAATCTCATTTAGTTCATGACGCCAGTAATGACCATCTAAACAGGCAGCATATGGTGTTCTCTTCTCTCAGAGGGTCTGTGGGAGCTGAGAAACCACAGGCATGGACTCAACTGACCCCTCCTCAAAACACAACCACTCTGGGGATACCAACGAGAAATACAATGAATAACAAGGGCTTCACCTTCACCTGGAGTGTCTGGGTGGCTCAGATGTTTACATGTCTGGCTGCTAATCAAAAGGTTGGCAGTTCAAGTTCACCCAGACACAAGTTGGAGTAAAGGGCTGACCATCTACTTCAGAAAAATCAGCCGTTGGACATTCTGTAACACAATTCTGCTCTGACATACAGGGGGTCACCACGAGTAGGAATTGACTGATGGCAACTGTTTTCTTTTTTTAATTTTCACTCAAATCAAGGATCTGTGGTGGCACACTGGTTAAGGCATTTGGCTGATAACAAAAAAGTTGGTGGTTCAAACTCACCAGCTGCTTAGTGGGAGAAAGATGAGGCAGACTGCTTGTTTAAATATCTATCCTTGGAAACCCTATGGGGCAGTTCTACTCTGTCCTATAGGGTCACTATGAGTTGGAATTGACTCAACGGCAACACGTTCTTGACCTTTATTTCTTCAGCCTCCGTCATCTCGCACAGTCCTACCAGGGAACTGGAATGTGTAATGGAAGCAGGGGAATCATCCTTGAATTAGAGAGTATGGTAAACAGGAAGAATGAGAAGATCGAAAGCAGAGGAGGCTCATGAAAATGACAATCGGAACGAATACTATTGTTGTTGCTAATTGCAACTCAATCAATTCTAACTCATGGTGACCCCACATGTGCAGAGGAGAAGTGCTCCACAAGGTTTTCAAGGCTGTGACCTCTCAGAAGCAGTTCATGACACCTGTCTCCTTAAGGCCACGCTGAGTAAGTTCAAACCACAAACCTTCTGGTTTGTAGTCAAGTGCTTAAACATCTGTGTCACCAGGGATCGAGAGACTAGAGAACAGATAAAACAGAAGAGGGAATTTATTCATTTATTTAAACGGTATACATTCAGCCACTAGGGTCCTAAAAGCTTGCAAGTAGCCATCTAGATGCAACAATGGGTCTTTCCTTGTCCAGACTAAAAAATGAAGAAAACAAAGGATGCATAGAAACAACTAGTCCAAAGGACTAGTAGACCATGCAATACTCAGCCTATATGACCATGAGACCAGAACTAGATGGTGCCTAACTACCACTATCAAACACTTGGAAAGGGATCAGTGCAGGAGATTGTGGACAGAGTGGGAGAACAATGTGGAACAAAACTCAAAATCATTAAAAAAAAAAAAAAGACCAGTTTTACTTCAGGTACATACATTACTTGGAGTGATCAATCATGAGAGAACAGAAGGTTGTGTTTGCACTGGGAGACAGTTTGGGGGTTGGAAATGCATGGGAGTGAAGGACACAGGGAAGAGGTAACTACAGGGAGGAAGTGGGAAGAGAGCTGTTACATTGTGGGGAATTACAGTCAATGTCATGAAACAAAATGTGTATGAACTGCTGTATGGAAATGAATTTGCTCTGTAAACTTTCACCCAAATCACAATAAAAAAAAGAAAAAACATACTTTCTATGACCTAGAGTATGCAGTAGAACACTGTCTAACTTTCTTGCATTGGTCACATCATCAGTAGGGAGCAACTGCTGGAAGCAGGCACTATGTTTGGTGACGAAGAGGGCTAGTCAGGGCAAGGGAGACCCTTGGTGAGAAAGGTTGATATGACAGCTTCAACGATGGACTCAAGCATACTGGTGATCAGGAGGGTGACACAGAACACAGCACTATTTTAATTTGTTCTACATAAGGTTGTCATGAGTCAGAGTCAACTCACTGCAGCTATGCATCTATCTCTATTTGCAACTTATGAGAAAGGATTAAGAATTCCATTTTAAGTAAGATCCAATCCATGCCATCTAGGAGCATGTTATCCAGTGCAAGAGACAGCAAGCGAAGGAGCACTTTCCTTAGAAGGGTACAAGCCATCGGGATACGCAATTGTCTGTACTTTAGAACAATGCCTGTACTGCATGAGAGCCACACTTTCTAAATGGTTTGTTGCTATGATTATTTTTATTACTATAATTCAAACAGCACCATAAGCATATGTGAGGCTGAACAGCAGAAAAAAATAAAAGGAAACAGCAAATGTACCGAGTCCTTTCTTGGAAGCGGTAAAAATTTTAAGACCTTTATTGTTATTCTTTTTAACCTGACTTTGTACAACATCACAGCATGCTTGGCAATCTTACTTGAACATTTCTTGGAAAAGATTGTTCATTTCTACCTGCTAATGCCCAATCTACAATGACCATCTATATGCACAATCATTTACCTGATGCATAATACTTAACTTGAAAATTACCACTAAGAGGTATTGCCAGTGCTAGCATTTGAGCACAGGGTGTTGGTGCAAATGCTAAAGCATTTCTACAGATAATGAAGCACTCAACAAAGTGCCCTTTGTTAGACAATAAAAACAAATGATTTGAAAAGCTATCAATGGGTGACAAACAAATACATTTTACAGCAGAGCAGTGGTAGATTTGGGGGGGAGTTCATATTTCACAACAATGAGTTTGTTTTGTGTTTTGTTTTTGTTTCTTTCTTAATCACAGCTTACTCAATATTCTTCACTCATAGCTCATCTTCATTTTCTAATAAATAATAAAAAGAGCTGCTAGTATTTAGGGCTCTGCTGTGTGCCAAGACCGGGCTAAGCAGCTAATAATTATTGTCTAATGTGAGCTCAGTTCTATTACACTCTGTTCCATGGAGGAATCTGCATAAAGTAAGGGCACAGTCACACCTTTTTAAGATACTTTTTAGCTTTCAAAATGGAGGTCTGGTAGTGTAGTGGTTAAGGCATATGACTGCTAACTAGAAGATTAGTGATTCCAAACTGCCCACTCCACAGAAGAAAGAAGAGGCTGTCTGCTTCTGTAAAGGTTTATAGCCTTCAAACCCAGTGATGGTTGCTAAGAGTCGGAATCGACTCAATGGCAGTGAGTTTGTTTTGGTTTGTTTTGGTTTTAGCTTTCAATAGATTTTGGCATAGCTCGTCTGTGTTATGGCTGCAACTTTAAGACTGTGGTGCTAGTATGTTATGCATATTATCTCCTTTTAACATACAAAGACACCACAACCTAGAGAAGTAAAGTGACTTGTCCAAGGTGACATGATTGCTAAATGATTACACAAGATTGCAAATAATAGTCACAGTGCTTGCCTCCTATGTAACCACAACCCTTTTCAATGTAACTCTGAAATCGAGAAGTGGAGTCTTTTTGTTACCCCTTGATTCTGGCTCAGTTTTGTGAATTGTTTTGGCCAATACAATGTCAAAAGCAATATGGTGCCAGCTCTGAGCCCGAGACTCAAGAGATCTTGCATCGTTCCATGCTCTCTGCCTCTCGCATGAGGACAAGCTCATATTAGCCCTCCGGAAGATGAGAGACACAGGGCTCAGTCACTCTCATCATCCCAAGTGAAAAGCTGACAACCTCCAAATGCAAAGCTGCCCAGCTAACCACCACTTGACGGCAAATGCAAGAGTGTCCCCAGAGGAAGCCAGCCAAAATGGCAGAACCACAGAAGCATGAGCTAGATAAATGGGTGCTATTTTAATTACTAAGGAGCCTTGCTATTGCAAGGGTTAAATGCTAGACTGTTAACCAAAAAGTTGGTAGTTTGAACCTACCCAGCAGCTCTGTGGGAGAGGAAGACCTGGCGACCTGCTCCTATAAATTATACTCCAGGAAACCCTGTGGGACAGTTCTATCCCATTACATGGGGTCACTATGAATCAATAACCAGTTGGATAACCAGTCAATAACCTAATAACAATAACATTTTAATCACCATGTCTTATGGTGATTCGTTACACAGTAAGCATCAACTGATACAAAGACATTGCGGGAAACAGTTCAGATAGTCAAGGCTGTCTCTACTGGTATTGTTTATTTGGTACAAACAAACTGGAATTATTTCTGTAATTAAAAAATAAAAGTTGGGGTTGGGAGGTTTAAAGTAATATTAAGATATAAATATATGGAAGTATTTTTATTTAAATGATCTGTGTTGTTGTTGTTAGTTGTCATCGGGTCGGCTCTGACTCACAGAGACCTGATGTATAACAAAATGAAGCGTTGCCCGGCCCTGTGCCTCCGTCATGGCCATTGGTATGTTGAGTCCATTTTTGTGGTTATTGTGTCAACCCAACTCATCGAGGGTTTCCTTTATAAGTGATGAAACCAAATAACCAAACCCACTGCCACTGAGTTGATTCCTCCTCAAAGCAACCCTATAGGACAGAGTAGAACTGCCCCAGAGGGTTCCAAGGTTATAGGTCTTTACACAAGCACATGGCCTCATATTTCTGCCACAGAGTGGCTGGTCGGTTCGAACCACCAACCTTTTGGTTAGCAGCCAAACGTTTTAATCACTGCACCACCCAAGCTCTTCTATAGTGATAAGTAGGGTTTGATTATTCCTGTGTGGATGTTTCATTACCAGATCCTACACCCCATTCTACCAACTGGTAATGTCTCTTTAGAATTTACCATCATTATTGTTTTATTTTCTCAATTTATCCCCCTTCCTCCTGTGATAAAATACTGCATCCACTCCAACAACACGCCCTATTTGAACTCTGAAAATATAATGAGCATGAAAAACTTTTAGTGACATTTACAAACATAACGTTACATTTTTAATTAACATTGCATTAGCCCAGTAGTCCCCAAACCTTAGTTATTTGCATATCGCTTTGGCAATCACTAAGGGAATGGTCCTTAGAAACAAGGATGGTGAGACTTTGCCTCTTGTCCTTTGGTCATGTTATCAGGAGGGACCACTCCCTGGAGAAGGATATCATGCTGGGTAAAATAGAAGGGCAATGAAAAAGAGGAAGACCTTCAATGAGATGGATTGACACAGTGGCTGCATCGATGGGCTTAAGCACAGCAATGATTGTTAGGATGGCACAGGACTGGGCAGTGTTTCGTTCTTTTACATGTAGGGTCACTAGGAGTTGGAACTGACTTGACAGTACCTGACAACAACAATTTTAAGCAATAATAACTATGAGATCATTTGCTTAACAAGCTAGGTATACTTTTTACATAACTATGAAAATAAAAATACATCTGTTCATATGACTACCACCTAAAATCATCCTTCTTGCCATACTCTGAGGACACTGTATTATTCATATGTGATTAAGTTAAGTCTTTACCCTTGAATATCCCTTACACAGAAGGGCAACTTACCAGACTTTTATTGACCAAAGGGAGCTCTAACAGAGAGAACAATTCCACTGGTCACTTGCACAAGCAACATTCTGCCATCTGAAGAACTGTGAGCGAGTGTTCTAACCCTGGGCCCAACAAGCACACAATATTTCATTGGTCTCAACTGAGTTTTTGACTCTTTTCAGAACTCATGATCTGCATAAGCAATTTGAGGTTGGATAAGGTAAATATCACCAGGCCCTCAGATGGCTTTGAGGCAGTGAAACAATTCATTGCCATCCATGCAAGCCAGAAGATGGATGTGCAAAAGCGGGTAGTCTATTCCCAATGCATTTTTGAATACTTTTGATCCTCAACATAAGCTTTTAAGTAGAAGCCTTTAAAGCCATTGTGCCTGTGTCATTTACAAAATCAAGACTCAAAGGATGACTCCTCTGGGACAAAGAAGTAGCCTCTGCCTCATCCAAGTAGGGAATTTCAAGTCCACAACAAACCATCTTCCAGTCCTGCAAAAGGAATTTGTCTCTTCACAAACAAAATCAAGGAAATGCCATACATATAGTCAATCTAAACTTAGTCAAAACATTGGTTTCTTTGTGGATAAAAGAGTACAGTTAGGTGAATTAATAATAGCTAAAAAGCACTGTAACTAGGAAATATTTACTAATGGATCAGTATCTACAAGAGCTATCACAGGAGACTTGTGTCAGAGTGGAAAATCACAGATTCAAATCCTTTCCAGCCTGAATCCCAACTTTGCCATTGACTAACTGGTAACCTAGGTTTCTTGAGTGACTTATTTAGCTTCTCTCTCATTAGTTATTGGTTTCTTTATGAATCATATGGGAATAATAATAGCAGCTACCTTATTAGCTATTAATTAGGACCTCTGGTAGCATAGTGGCTAAGTCACTTGCCTGCTAACCAGACAGCTGGCGGTTCAAACCCACCAGCCACTCCTCGGAAGGAAGGTTGGGCAATCCTACTTCCGTAGTGATACTGCCTCGAAAACCCAAGGAGGGGTCGCTATGAGTCGGGGCCGACTCGACGGCACATAACAACAACAACAACAACCTTGTAATGTTGTTGTGAGGACTAAATGAGCTAATTCATTCAAAGATCACACCTTGTTAGAACAAGGACTCACATGTGGTCAGTACTCAGTTGACATTAGCTATACCCGGACTGTATGAATTGTTACCATGATGGCTGCTAATAGAAAAGTGGGTGGTTCAAGTCCACATACAGTGCATCAGAAGAAAGGCCTGGGGTCTACTTCCAAAAAACCAGCCGTTGAAAATGCACGGAGCACAGCTCTACTGTGCACCACATAGGGTGCCCTGAGTTGGACCCATTTGCCAGCAAGTGCTCTGTTGTGCTTTTGAGTATGCTTTAATGACTATTGTAGGTGAATAATTTGTTTGATAACCTTCTGGGAGCTCTCCAGTGGGTGCTACAGAGCACTCTCTTGTTCTTCATGTTTGCCAGTTCTTTGAAGGAGCAGGTCTAAATAAGGCTGATTAATTAATTATATGTGGGTAGAACAAAGAGAAGAAAGAGAACTCACACAACAAAACACAGAACGAAGGTTCCGATATACCTTGACAAACAGAACCTGTACGGGGAGCCAAGAAAACTTAATTTAGCAAGGATAAGAGTAAAGTCTTGCATGGTCAAGGACTCTGGTGCAAGGAAGACCTGGCTTCACTGAGTCGGTTAGCTAGCTGCTGACGTGTGGCACATGGCTGAAGCAGCAGTGAAAAAAGCCACTGACTACTCACTCTGAGAAAACAATACAGAGATCCATTTTCTGGGAAGGAATATTCACACAGTCTTCTGGGCTGACAAGATCACACCTGGCATAGGGCACTCAGGTCTGCTGGTGGCGATAATAAAGAAATTAGCAAATGCCTCTATAGCACTTACTAAGAGCTCTGGTGGTACAATGGGTAAGCCATTTGGATGCTACCAGAAGGTCAGCAGTTCAAACCCACCAGATACTCTACAGGAGGAAGATGGGGCAATCTACTACATCTATAGAGATTTATAGCCTGGCAAACCGAATAGGAGTCACTATGAGCCAGAATCGACTCCATGGCAATGAGTTTGTTTTTTGCTGTTTAGAACTGATCTACACACTTTTCATATATTAAGTCATCCCTGTGAGGTAGGAACTCTCACTGTCCCATTTTACAGACGAGAACCCTGAGGCATGCGCAGGACACTGAGTAAGTTGCTAAGGTCATGTTAGTTGCAAGCTAATAATATCCAGTCTCTGGACCAGCAGCCTAATTGCAGTCTGTGAGTTGGCCAATATGTCTTCTAACTAATAAAGAGAGCATCTATATTGCGAGGACAACCAGGGACAAAAATGCAGCCAAAATGTAGAAATGTCTTTACTATCCTGAGAAGGAGCATTTGAATAGCAATCAAGATACGGTTATTGGACACTTGACCTGTTTCCAGCACACTTCAAGGCACTGGAATGAGGCAACAACGTTCACGTCCAGAACAGACTTGCAGCAAGTGGAGCCACATTCCTAGGATATAAAATAATCTTACACTGTGCACTCCTTTCATTCCTTACTCTGCTCTTCTTTCTCCCTTCAGTGACCTTGTTACCTGTATCAGGAAGATCTGATCTTGAAAAGGATCTGCTGGTGATAAAAGGAAAAATGCCAGATGCGACTCAGTGCCTGGCCTCGCGGAGAGGGTTTTTTTTAATGAAATGTTACAGGACTCCAGCTTTTGGGAAATGATCAGTTTGCAAGTTGAAGAAAAGATAATAAAACTCGATGTAAACAAGACCTGGTGTGAAAAATATGTGCTTACAGAAAAGAGGAAAAAAAAGCCTGCTGAATCTTCCTTTGCTGCATTCCTGAAAAATGTGCCTCTTTGACATCGTGTGTCTAACTTTCTTATTGCACTTTTGTCCTCAACATCGTTCAGTGAAGTTCAACTTACTAAACACCCTATGCCTCAGTGTGCTCATCTATAAAATAGGGTGATAAGAGTTCTAACCTCACAGGGTTGACTCAGTGTATGAAAAGTGCCTTTGCTATGGAGAAAGTAGTAAGGGGCTACCTGGAGTTTGTAATAAGTATTCCAGGAAGCCAATGGATTATAACAGTAATATTAGTAGCATTCAACAGTTATTGAACAAAATCATGTGCCTGGCACTATTCTAAGTGTTTTTCCTGCAGTTTGGCACTCTTGTGATCTCCATTTTAGAAGTGAGGAAACTGACTTCTTAAGGAGAATGTGTAAATGTACCATAAAAGAAAAATAATATTCTATTTTCTGGTGAGACAAGAGGTGGGCCAGTGACTTGCAATGGTCCGCCATTTTCTTTCTTACCTTCCACAGGTCTTTCTAAGACTCCTGAAATTAACAGTGAAGAGATGCTTGAAAGATAAATCAACTGGCCCTTAACCTCAAATGAACCAGATGCTATAGGGTCAATTCTGATTCATGGTGCCTACAGCGTGTCAGAGGAGAACTGTGCTCCATACAGCTTTCAGTGGCTGATTTGTTGGACATAGACTGCCAGGCCCTTCTTCTGAGGTACTTCTGAGTGAAACTGAGCCTCCCTTTTGGTTAGCAGTTGAGTACATTACCCTTTGCATCACTCAGGGATTCCTAACTGGTCCTTACAGAGTGCGTAACTGATTATGTGAGTCACCTTAGTTAGACAGCAAGGAGCTCTGGTAGTTCAGTGCCTAAGGCATTTGACTGCTAACCAGAAGGTTGGTGGTTCAAACCCACCAGCCACTCCGTGGAAGGAAGACGGGACAATCTACTTCCATAAAAGTTTACCGCCTCGGAAACCCAACGGGGGTCGCTATGACCCAGAATCAACTCAATAGGAATGAGTTTGGTTTTTTGGATTTTAGTTGTAAAGAAGTCAATCCTGTCATGTTTCTGAGAACAGAAATGGTGCCTTTTCATGACCCAACTAAAACCCTTAGGTGTTCAGTCAATGTTTGATGGTTGACCAGTGTGGATCCCCTGAGCCCAGCCTTAGCCGGGGACCAATGAAAAGTGATGGAGCTGTCCTCATGCTGGTGACAGTGTTACCTTCTAATTTGCCACCTCTTTTGTTCACTAGAGCTGACTTGAAATTCCACTCTGCTCAAGAAACCTAAAATGAGGTGCTGAATCCCAGTCTGATTCAACAACATCCCTGCTAAGATTATTTCCTCATATGAAGAAATAGCTTTCCTCAGTAGGGAAATAACGACTCTGGGGGAAAGAGGGATCAGGAGAGCAAGAAGGAAAAGAAAGAGAGAAAAGATGGCAGGGATCCAAACGGTGAATCGGAAACGGGAGCGAGGTACAACTCCTACCCTCGTCTCGGTCGGTAGAGAGGGAGCTTCTTGAACAGGCACAGCCCTCTGCAAAGAGGATTCTGCTCACAGTCTAACAGGTGTGGAGGCTTAATTATTATTTTAACAGTGTGTTCGAGAAAAGTACAGACACTGATAGACAATTACTCTCCTCAAACACAGACATTTGCCTCTGTTTTCACACATAGAAAATGAAATCATCAGATGGACCACATGTTGGCATTTTCTCTCATGAAATACCAGATATTTCCTCAAACTCAGGTAATTATGTCCTTCACCACCCTCCAAAAAAAAAAAAAAAACTCCACCTGTCACAATGTAATTCAGAAATCATTAAAATTCTTAAGTCATACCTGAGAAACAGAGAGGTGGTCGATTGTCTCATCTTAAAACTGAGCACTGAATCAGGCTCATATTTACAAAGCAAACCTTGGAATATTCCAAAAGGGCTCAGGTGAGCATGCGTCTGATACCCTAGAAATGCTCATCTATGAAATTGCAGTGTTCCGAACGTACACAATCAATATGGAGGTACAGTCCCCTCTCAAGGGCAGACACGATGGCTTTGTATTTCTCCCCTCCCCAGTCCAAGGAACAAGTTCCAGCGGCCGCCAACTTTCAGTTTGAAGATTAGGCTCTTTGTATGGGTGATTTATTGCATGTTTATAGCTGGAGAGAACAGATTTTTTTTAGCTGAGAATATTGCTTTCTTTCAGGGCCCTGGAATTTTTACCTTTTTTCTCTCCTTTAAAGCAGCAAATGCATTATATATATGAAGGCCCATCTCTGTGTCACACTCGTCTACAGATATTTAGAGGGGGAGGGGGAACCAAAACCCAACCTGTTGCCTTTAAATCAACTCCAACTCTTAGTGACCCTGGAGGACAAAGTAGAGCTGCCCTATAGGGTTTCCAAGGCTGTAAATCTTTATGGAAGCAGAGTGACTGCCTCATCTTTCTCCCATGGAGCTGCTGGTAGATTTGAACTGCCAACCTTTCTGTTAGCAGCCAAACGCTTAACCAGTGTGCTGCAAGGGTGGCAGAGGAGGGAAAAAAGGCCTCAACCTGATCTCTGGTTACCCACATACAGCAAGGTCAATTTGAATGCTCATGAGTTTGTGGCGTGGTGATACCTGTACTAAACATGTCAACTGTCAGCCATGCAGACTGTGTGTAGATTGGAGAGTTTAGCCATGTGTGAGGCAGAGAGGGGTGGGGAGAGAAAAGGGAAGAAGACGACAGCAAAGAACAGGGAGAGATGACACACACAAAAAGACAGACAGACAGAAACACAGTGACAACTGTCTCAGAATGCAAAGAGAACCCTTCTGTGAAAACATTAAATTAGAACCAAACAACCTCAGTATTTCAGCTTCAAATAACTCCAGTGTCATCTGCTATGGCTATGTCTCATGTGAGGCCAATTCACCTGGTTATTAAGAGCATGGTTCTTCAGTATCAGACCCTTGGGACCAACTCCTCCATTTACTATATAATCACCATGTGACCTTGGGCAGTTTATTTGTGCCTCAGTGTCTTTATCTATAAATGAAGATAACAGTGGTGTCAACCTACAAAGATTCTTGGGAAGATTAAATGTGTATTAATGCACATAAAGAACTTAGATCACTGCCTGGAACATACTAAGTAATGGTTCACCACTGTGGTACAATTCTCAGCTCCCAAGCCGAAGACCCAGGTTCAATTCCTGACAAAGCATTTCATGCACAGCCACTGCCTGCCTGTCAGTAGAGGCTTGCATGTTAATAGGATGCTGAAGAGATTTCAGTGGAGCTTCCAGACTCAGACAGGCCAGCATGAAAAGCTTGGTGATCTACTTCCAAAAATCAGCCACTGGAAGCCCTATTCATAACAAAAGTCTGATCCACAACCAATCATGCAGGTGGCGGGGTTCAATTCCATTGTGCATGGGGTCGCTATGGGTCAGGGGCCGAGGTGATGGCAGCTGACAACAAGAACAATCTCTACTCCCACTATCATTGCATATGGGTTCCGAAGGTTGCAAAGAGTTCAGTGCAGAAATGAAGCCACGTGGAACATGCACTGCTTTGCATGGGGGCATGATGACCCTTCTAACCCATTCAATTACCAGATAGATAGGTAGAGCTGCCAAGGAAAGACTGTGGCCAATCACTGGTGCAAACTGTGTCCCTGCTGTGACCACCCACCGAGGCTGCTTCTGCATGTGCAGCCAGAGGCTCTTTCCAGAGGATCATCTAGCTTTAGAAAAACTTAGTGTATCTGTCCTTTAAATATACTTTCTCTTTAATTGCCAAACATTGCACCTTCTATAATGAGGACCATGCAACTACAACATTGCCCGTCAGGGGACCTTTGGATTTTAGGGCAATGGAATGAACTATGGAATGAACCAAGAACACTGGTCCCTTTGCCTGTGCATCTTAAGATGACATCACTTGTCATCTGCAAATACCCTTGTTTGCTCAAGATGATGATGGTGGTGGTGGTGGCGAAGTGGTGATGATGGCTGACATTTACTGAGCACTGTCCATGAACTAGCATTGCTCTAATGTTTTACATAGATTATCGCTTTGAACTCTTATTACCACCAATGAAGTGGGTGGTCTTCTATGCCCATAATACAGATGAAGAAACTAAGATGCTAAGGAGTTAGGCATTCTGAATCCCTACCAACTTCCAGGTTCTAATCCTCCCCAAACCCTACAAGCTAGTTTTTATTAGCCCCACTCTACAAAGGGGGGACCAGCTTTTTGTTTTTGACTAGCTTCAAAAAGATGAAGTGACTTCTCTGTGTCATACAACTAGTTAGGGGCAGAGGCAGGTTTCAGCTACAAGTCTCCATGCCCTAGGATCTTTCTTCTCTACTACCTTGTTCTTCTAGAAATAAAGGAAAACCACAGCCCATTCCCTTCTCAAGCTAAGCATGTTTCCCACTGCTGATGGAGGTGACCAACAGTTGCGGCCACCGTCCTGAGGAACAGCAGCTTCTCCTCCATCAGAGGGAGCACAGGGATCCTTCACGGCTCCCAAACACTGGCTCCTTCTGTGAAACAGAGCAGCTCGGCAGTTCCCCAGACGCCACGGGATGAAAGGGTCACACAGCCGCAGCGTGAAGGAAGCAGCAGCCCGCTCTTTGTGTTGACAGTGGACAACGAACAGCACTCAACAGTCCTCAACACAAACCAGTGACATTAGCACAGCGAGAAAAAGTGACATGATCCCGCAACCATGAAAGAAGAATTGAGCTGTGTGTACCCTTAGAGCAGCAGTTACAGCTCACCTAAAAGGGTCAATGGCAGCCTGGACGTGAAGGAAAACATCACCCATGAGGCACCAGGCCCGGTATTTTCCATACCTTATCTCTGAACTGCCTATAGAGGGAGGCATTGACTACAGTCCCATTGTATAGAAAAGTAAACTGAGGCTCAGGGAAATGATTTGCAAGCAGGTACAGAGCTAGCATAAGGCAGACTTGGGATCCATGCCAGCGTCTGTCTCACTCACAGTCCGATGCTTTTTCCATTATACGATAATGTCTCGCCTCTGCCATGCTTTCTGGACTCCATTTGTTGTGATTTTCGGCTGCTTGGATGGATTGCACACTTGGAAATCCACCAAAAGCAGATCCTCCATCTTTAGCAATCCACATAAATGTTAGGCCAAATTCCAACCATCTTTTTTCAACAAGAGAACTCTCTAGCCTGAGGAATGGGGCTTTAAAAAAAAAGAAAGAAATGGAGAAAGGCAAAAAGTAATTGTACCTTGCAGAGGAGGCCTGTGTGATTAGGAAGGGTGTGGGTGGCTGCAGCTGGCACAGACATAATCACAGCCCATCATGAGAACAATGTGGCCATAACGCCAACTTCTGAAGAATGCCATTCATTCCTTCAATGATTATTTTTGAGGGCCTCATTTGAACATAGCAATGCACTGTGGGACTGACAAAGGAGCAAATGCTTGGGCCCAGCCTTCAGGGAGTACACAACACTCCCATTCAGGGTTCTCACAGACAGAGGAAAACATGCCACCATTCCAAGAAAGATTTAATTTTTCAGATATACCTAGATAGACACCAGTGACCGGAAATTTTATCCCATCTCTAGGCTTAGATGTTTGGTCCATAGCTGTACTACTATTTCTTCCTTGTTTTCCTGTTCTTTCAAATTCCTTTAGTTCTGTTTCCTTGCCTCTCTGATGGAATACATATTGCAGTGGACAAAGCATTTGTCTGGATTCAAAAGAATTCTGTCCTGTCCCAACTGTGCAATTTTCTAACTATATGACACTGGATAAATCCCCAGTCCTCACTGAGCCTCCATTTCCTCATCAGTCAAAGAAGGGCAACAATCCCATCTCAAGGGTCACCTGAGGATTCATGGAGATAATTACATGAGAAAGTCTTTTAATATAGTAAGCTTTAAAGGAGTTCTGGTGGCGCAGTTGTTGGGACATACCGGCCTCTCCATGGGAGTCTGATGTAGCAGTCTACTTCCATTAAGCCTTGGAAACCCTATGGGGCAATTCTACTGTTACTATGAGTCAGAACTGACTCAACGACAATGGTTTTCCTTTGGAGGCTGGCTGAACTCACGAAACAATTGCCCTAAGATAATCTGTAAACCTTAAACCAAAAATATCCCCTGTAGTCTTCTTAACACAAGCAGTAGTTTAGCTTAACTAGTGAAGAATATCTGCCTTGAGCATTGTGTTCTTTTGCGATCTCTCTATATGGGGTCAAACTAACAACAGCAACTCAAAAGGTTAGATAGGAAACAGAGGAGACAGTGAATTTATGTTAATGGAGGAGGAACAATTCAGAAAGGAGGGTGAGAAGGGTTGCACAACTTGAAGTGTGTACTCAATGTCACTGAATTGTGAATGAAGAAACTGTTGAATGGGTGTATGTTCTGCTGTGCATATTTTCAACAACAAGAAAAAATAAAATATTAAAAAAATTAGCAAGCTGCTAGAAAACTGTACATGGTACCACCAGTACAATTATGATTGTTGATATTTGTTACTAGTTGCTGTCCAGTAAGCCCCAAATCGTAGCTACCTTAACGCACAACGGAATGAAATGTTACCCAGTCTTAGACCATCTTCCACAATTTTTGCTTGTGTTGGCATCCATTGTTTCGGCCGCTGTGTTAACCCATCTCTGTTATTAGATAGTATTATTGTTAGATGATTATATTAATGATAAATATCTAACTGAACAGGAAAGCCAGCCAATGGACCATTATTGCAGGTGAAAGACTGGCTAAGCCAAAGAAACAAGCAAGACAAAGAATATTTCTTTGTGAATTCTTCCCCAAAAGGACAGCATTGTAAGTCTGCCGTGAATAAAGAGTGTAAATTATATTCTGCATGATATAAGTAATGACATATCAATTAACTGTGTCAACAAGGTCTAAAAACATGCAAATTACTGTACTTCAATTAGAAAAATCTACATCCTTAGAGAATATTGTAAATCAGGAAATTTGGGAGACATTAAGAGTAATCAGGGAGGGAAAGCATGTACTTTTTGCCATATCCTATTTTTATACATACATAATGAAATAATTATAGCTACACTGTATTTATGCCTCTGCAAAAATATTAAAATCTTAAGATCTTTACAATGATAAGTTAAAGCTGTATTATGTTTTCAGACAACATTAATTATAAGAAAAAGAAATCTATTATCATTCAATATAAGTAAGTTGAAACTAATTTGGACATGGAAATTAGAAATGCCGTTTTTCTCAGCACCAGCACATTAGAAAGGCGAAAGCAAGGACAGATAGCTAGATCAATTACTGAGTAATAGCTCTCATGGGTTTAAGTTGCAATGCAGATATAAGGGTGGTTAGTAACTTCTCAAAAAGAAACTATTTGGTGTCTCCATTTTTTCTCCCTGGTTATCTTTTTTTAAAATGGACTTATCTCGCCCTCTGGAACGAATTTGCTTTTATCTGACCTGAACCCTAGCTGTACTCCCAAGCAAATAGCAGGAGGCAAGGCTTGGAATGTACAAGGTGAGGCCATGTGGTGGTTTATTTGTATGTCAACTTGGCTGGGCCTGGTTGAGTGGCTGGGCAGCTAGATGTAGTATTGCCCATGATGAGACTGGTAATCAACTCCATGGTGGACTCTACTGTGAGTAGCTGAGTAGCTGCCTTAGGGAATGTGGTCTGCTCCCTGTATATAAGGAGACGCCTTGGGGAATGGTCTCTAGCTTATGGCATACTTGGACCCTGCATGTAGCCATGTCATTGTTCATCAGCCTGCCATGCTCTGCCGACCCTAGGACTTGCAACGAACTCGAATAACTGCCCTGCCGTGTGATTTGGAAACATCGGGACTGTGCCTTTTTACTTGTCAACCTTGGGTTTGTCAGCATCAGAAGCCAGCAGCTGAGTGAAGAAAAGCCTCTAGCTCTAGTGGGCCGGGAGCAGGAGGCAGAGCTGGACCCCAAGGTCAAGGGGCTTTCACCCAGCCCCTAGAGCCTGGCACTTTGAACTTAGACTTAAAGACTCCAAACTAAGAGAATAAACTCCTGTTTGTTAAGGCCATCCCATTTGTGGTATATTCCTGTCAGAGTGGCACTAGGTAACTGAAACAGGCTGCTTTTCAATGACTGGGATATTCTCTGCAGGAAAGGGGGAGTGGCACTTTTGCTCTGAAATTCAGCTTGCATCCATTCCAGAGGTGCCAGGGGAACACAAGGGAAAGGGGCAGAAGACTCAGATCAACGCTTGTCAGCTCTCCCACACCTTCCGGGGAAGTGTAGTGGAGCAGGGACCATGCTGACCTGAGATGCTGTGGAGACTGCCCTGTTTGTGCCTACTTACTGGGGACAAATCCATCTTGGAGAAAGTATAGTCAGAAAGCTCTGTAGAAGCGAGGATGGCAACACTTCATGTTGTTCACTTTGGATACATCATCAAGACAGACCAATCACCAGAAAAGGACATCATGTTTGCTAAAGTAGAGGGTCAATGAAAACAAGGGAAATCATCTGTGAGATGGATTGGCACATGGCTACAACAGTGGGCTCAGACACTGCAGATAATGGGCATGGTGTAGGACCCGGCAGTGTGCTTCATTCTGATATGATATATACAAGGTTGCCAAGAGTCAGAGGGGACTGGATGACAATAAACAACAACAAAAATCAGTAGCTATATGGAGCTCTGCTGGCATAGTGACTAAAGCATGTGATGCTAACCACAAGGCTGGCAGTTCAAATCCACCAGCCACTCCTTGGAAGGAAGATTGGGAAATCTACTTCCATAGAGATACCACCTCGGACACGCAAGGAGGGGTCACTATGAGTTGGGATCACTCGATGGCAGTGAGTTGAGTTTTATATATGGCTTCAAAACAGCCCTGCTAGTACAGTGATTAAAGGGCTCAGTTGCTAACTGAATGGTTGTTGATTTTAAACCACCAGCTGCTCTGCAGCAGAAAGATGTGGCAGTCTGTCTCTGTAAGGATTACAGACTAGGAAACTCTTTGGGGTAGTTCTACTCTGTTGTACAGGGTCAATATGAGTCAGAATTGACTCAACAGAAATGGTATGGAACAGGGCTTCATCAGTTCCTGAAATTTATGACTCCAGAAACATGCTTTCCTAAGAAGTTTCCACTCCCTGTCTCTTTTCTACTCACAGTGATACCATTCATTTTTCCAGACCCAGAGTTCAATAGCATCTTTTATTAAATCTATCCCAACAAATCTAGGTCGAGGCAATGCCTGCCTGAGTTCTTGGGAGCCCTGTACATTTTGATCACTTGGGGCCTCCAATCAAGCCTTGTCTCTGTGTGTGTTCCAGGGATGAACACAGAGCCTCCAACAACGTAGAGACTCCATCAAGAGTACACAATAAATAACACAATAAACAAAAGGAAGGAAGGAAAATGACAAGAGACTGGGCAAATAGACAACTGTCCATCAGAAGAATGTATTTTCTCAGCACTAACTATGGAACTACTGGTCAGGCAGCCAGCATTGATACAACTTTCCCTTTGGTTACTGCAATGAGATAATCCAGGATTAGAGCTGGCTTAATGAAACATGAATAAGGTGGAGTTACCCTCACACGTCCCTTTGCATCCCCTCCTGTACCCCAACCCCACTGCCTCCCCAACCTCCAACCCCCACAAGATGTCCACTCTCCTCATGCTTTCTTACATCCAAGTCTGCTTCTCTGGAAAGCATCTGATAAAACCATTTGTAGTAAGTGCCAGAGTTTACCATAGCACTCCTTCCAGGAGTTTTGTCCTTAAACATGAGATAAATTGGTATGCCAAAAGGGCCAAGATCAGGCAGAGGAATCTCAGACTTTTGTGACCCTGGAAAGTATTTCAGGGAGTAAGTGCTCATTTCTGTTGTTGTTTTTGTTGTTGTTGTTGTTATTGGGTGCCTTTAAGCACTGACTCATGGTGATCTTATGTATACTAGAACAAAACATTGACGGGTCCTGTGCCATTTTCATGATTGCAGGTGCTTGAGTCTAGCAATCAAAATGAAAACCCTATGGAAGACAATATTTACTGAGTACATGTTTTAGTTCCCCTAGGTGGGGGTGGCAAGGGGGGGGGGAGAAAATTAGGAAGCTACTTGGTTTGAACATCAGCTCTGATACGTGTGGATAAATCTTAAAATTGAGCTATAATGAAATGTTTTTGAAATGATTGTTTCACTTACGTTGTAATGGAACAGGATATGGGAGCTATTTCAGCTGAAGGGAGGATAACGGCAGCCTTGTGAATCAATACCAGCCCAGGGTCTTTCCCAGTAAACTTACTTTCCTGGGCAGAGAATATGGCCAGCTTTCCAAATCAAAAACTAACATTTTTAGTTAGTCCTGATTTGTCCAATATAAATCCTGACCTACCATAGACTTATGGGTAAGGTATCTGTGGTAGATAAGGTTATGTGTCAACTTGGCTGGGCCTAGCTTTGAGTGGCTGGGCGGTTATTCCCTGTGTTGAGATTGGTAATGATTTCCATGGTGGAATCTACTGGAGCAGCTCAGTAGCTGACTTATGAATGTGGTCTGCTTCTAGTTTATAAGGAGAAGAAGCATTGAGAAAAGTCTGCAGCTTTTGGCACAGCTGGATCCTGCATTGGCCAAGTCATCAATGAGTGGCCTGCCATGTTATCTGCCAATGTCAGGACTGTTTCTGGACTTGAACTAGTGGCCTGCCATGTTGCTTGATAATCTTGGGACCATATCATTTTATTTGTCCACTTTGGGTTTGTCAGCCTCAGAAGCCAGCAGCTGCCTGAATTAAGAGATGCCTCTAGCTCCAGTGGGCTTGGAGCAAGAGGCAGAGCTGAAGCCCGTGGTTGAGGGGTTTTCATCCCTAGAGTTGGTACTTTGAACTTGGACTTCTAGCCTCTAAAACAGTAAGAGGATAAATCTCTGTGTGTTCAAGTTACCCACCTGTGGTATTTTTCTATTACAGCAGAATTAAAGAACCAAAACAGTATCCAATGGTCAGACTTCTCAACCACAGATCAACTTTTTATGTATGCAAATATCTGTATAGATAATAGCTATGGACATAGCTATAGATATCTCATCTATTCTGCAAGATGCATATATAAACACCACCAGTTACTGTCACGTCAGTTCCAACTGACGGAGATCCCATATGTGTCAGAATACAATTGTGCTCCTTCAGGTTTTTAATGGCTGACTTTTCACAAATAGATTGCTGCATCTTTCTTCTGAGGAATCTCTGGGTGGACTCAAGCCTCCATTCTTTCAGTTAGCAGCCAAGCACATCAAGCATGTGTACCACTCACGGATATTGCATGTATGCACATAGGTACACACATGTTCCATGCTATCTATCTATCTATCTATATGGGAGCTCTGGTGGCATAGTGCTTAAGGCATTTGACTGCTAACCAGAAGGCTGGTGGTTCAAACCCACCAGCCACTCCTCAGAAGGAAGGTTGGGCAATCTACTTCTGTAGAGATACTGCCTCAGAAACCCAAGGAGGGGTCACTATGTGTCAATACACACCCCCACACACACATGTATACACATACGTACTAGTATACATATTTTTGTTGTTGGGTGCCATTGAGTCAATTTTGACTTGTACCAACCCCATGAAACAGAGTAGAACTGCCCTATTGGATTTTCTAGGTTTAATCTTTACGAGAGCTGATCACTAGGTTTTTCTCCTGCAGAGTCTCCAGTGGGTTTGAACCACAGACCGTTTAGTTAGCAGCCAAGTGCTTAACCATTGTTCCACCAGAGCTCTTTATATATACATTCATGTATATGTATGTGCATTGATATACATAAACATGTATGTATTCATATGCATATACATATGTGTATATGTATTCATGTCTATTTACATATATACCATGATTAAGAGCAGAGGCTCTCACGAGTGAGACAGGCCTGGGTTCAGGTCTCAGCTCTGCCAACTTGCCAACTACTATGATACTGACAAATAACTTCCACTTTCTAAGGCTTCTGATTCCTCAGCTGTAAAATTGGAAGGATAATTATTTTATCCCTAGGGCTCTTAGGGGGATTAAGTGAGATAATGCTAATAAAGTGTGTAGCATAAGTAGTGGCACAAAGTAACCCTCAAATGTTTGGAATTTGTAAGTATCTTCATAATGACAATTATGTCCATTATAAATTTTTATTACAAATGTGAGTTTAAGGACTGATGGGATTTTAAAAGCTCATAATGCCCTGCTTTTTTGTGGGTATGCAGCACCTTCTCCTTAGAACCCCATAGTCTTCATGACTCAAAGTATTTCATCAGCCTTACTTGTTTAAGAATTTAGGGAGATAAATACATGGGACAGATTTGCTTAATTAAATGAGGTTCCAGAAAAATGAGAAAGTCAAACAGCAAGGAGGATTTTAAACAGTAAATTCAAAATCACAAATGCAACACTTGTTCCTTATGCAAACCAGCACCGTATTGTCATGTCTGTTTTCTCTGCATTGCCAATTAGTCCACGACTCTCTCCCCACTTCAGTCTCTTCATGTTTACACTTCACCACCTATATTTTATATGCTGTAGAATTTACATTAGGAATAAGAAATCGATTTTCATCGTATTATATTAAGAGTTGCACTACTAGCCAAAAGGTTGGCAGTTCAAATTCATTCAGAGGCACCTTGGAAGATTGTTGTTGTTGTTGTTATGTGCCATCAAGTTAAGACTTGACTCCTAGTGACCCCTCCTTGGGTTTCCGAGGTGGTATCACTATAGAAGTAGATTGCTAAATCTTCCTTCCGGGGAGTGGCTGGTGGATTTGAACCGCCAGCCTTCTGGTTAGCAGTCAAGTGCCTTAGGCCTGGGAATCTGCCTCTGAAAGATCACAGCCTACAGTTCTGCTCTGATACACATGGGGTCACCATGAGTCAGAATCAACTCTATGGAAACCAACAACAGCAGCAAGGGGACTTACAGCAACAGCGCACGTAGTGAGGTTCTGCTGATAGTTTATGCTGCATTAAACACACTCAAGGTTCCATCACCAATTGTAGCTGCATCTCACAGTGTCAAGGGTGGCAAAGAAAGAAACGCCTGTCAACAGCTTATTTCAAAGTTGAGGAGTCAGGAGAGAAGAGATCACTCTAACTCTGTTTGCCTGATGGAACCATAGCCATGTGGTTTTTCTCTAATCCATCTCCTCTGCTTCTGCATGTTCGGTCCTCAGGAGCACAGAATCCACTTGCCAGGATTTCTGATTAATGCACATTAACTTTGCTGAATACCACAGCCCTCATCCTGCCGGTGGTGTGGGATGGATATCATATCGGGCTCAGGATAAATTCTGAAAGGCTGACTTAATCATAAGTCTGTGCAAAAATAAAAAGAAAGCCAGAGAGGAACAACAGTCAGCCTCTGCCACTCACTGGGCAAGGGGAAATGAAAACAGAGGAGAGAAAAGCATGCCGGAGACACAGCCCACCTTTTACGGCAAAGCCCCTGCTCTGTATCCAAAGGCTTTGCAATTATTTGGCGATTACTTATCTTTAAACATCAGCTAAAGCTCTAGCATTTTGGAAACCATAATGCAGATGGCGGTAATAACAATTACCCAAGATAAGCTTTTCCAATGATCTTTACACAGCAAAGCAAAAGTAGCGCAGATGCAGGAAGGCCCCCCAGTGGAGAAGGCTGCGAGGCAGTAGCCAGCAGCTGGACCCCAGGAAAGGTGACAGGCAGGTATCATCACTCGTGTCCTTAGAGGTAAGGCTCCACGGAGAGTAAGCACTTCTCAAGTTCAAAAGAGTCTTCATGTGGAGACAAATCCTTCTAGTCTTTATTTGATGTGAATCCTAGCCCACCTCAAGTGCTAGAGGAAACAATTTCTCTTCGGCTGCACACATCCCAGCATTGGCCTCTATGCCCATATCTGAAACTGCCTGCCACACGCATTTCACAGAGGAAGGATTTATCCTACAACAGGACCGGTGTTGAAACAGGGATATCTAATTGCTCAGAAATCATTAATTGCTATAAATAGATGACTTCTGGGAGTCAATGAACTATAAGCAGAAGAGACAGTATGTTTGAATGTCACGCTTGTGCTCCAGGTATTTTATGACTTGACGGTGGTTCCATAAAGAACTCACACAGGGAAGGGTGACTAGTCAACCCGTCCTGATGGCAATTGCCACTTAGGAATAGATCACTCCTGGCTGAAACCTTGACCACCCTTCTAACCAATCAGAACGTGCATTTATGTTGCATTACTCAGGGAAGTTAGTATCAGCCATCCAAGAAGAAGAAGAAGAAAGGAAAAACAGGCTGCAGAGGAGGTACTATCTGATCTTTGCTATTTTCCAAGGCATAAAATAACAACCTGTCATCTACCTTTGCAGGTCATTTTTATCACGTTGCAGGCCAAAATGAAATTTGACCTCCATTTTCCAGCTACGCCAGTGATGACAAATTTAATGCACACAGAGCAAATGAACAGGAGGCTGGAAGGAAGTTAGATTAGTGTGGAATTATTCATTCCAGAATTTCCACAGGGGAAAGGGGATCTTCTCTCCTTAGAGTGTTTATCGTCTTCCTTCCTCCAGGTCTTAGCCTGGTGCCCGTTCTTTGTCCACTTGGCCTGAGGAAGTCCACACACAGACACTCTTCCTTTCTATACCACTAGGCCCTTTGGCTCCTAAGACTTAAAGAGCAAGGGAAGTCATTTCCCTGAATCATCTCACCCAGTGAACCCATTGCCAGGGAGTCAGTTTTGACTCATAGTGACTCTGTAGAACAGAGTAGAAATACCCATCAGGTTTCCAAGGCTGTGAACATTTACCAAAGCAAAGAGTGCCTCATCATTTTCCCATGGAGTGCCTCGTGGGTTCGAACTGCTGAACTTCTGGTTAGCAGCCCAATGCTGTAACCACAGCACCACCAGAGCTCCTATTCTCCAACAAAGCAGTAAATAAAGCCATTAAAAAATTCTAGCCATAAAGCAGGAAGGTGCCACTTTGCAAAGGAGAAATGGTCATGGAACCCAACAGTCCTGCAGGGCTCTGCCACATGGCATGCAAAAACAATTAAACTGCCACTTAGCAATTTCTTATTCCCAAACCTGATGAAATAACTAACATCCCTTTTAGCTGTCCTCCAAACTCACCAGCCACTCCTCAGAAGGAAGATCAGGCAATCTAAATCCACAGTGATACCACCTCGGAAACTCAAAGAAGGGTCACTATGAGTTGGATCTGACTTTATGGCAATGAATCTGGGGGTTTTTGTCCTTCAGCTGTGGGTTTTGGTTTGGGGAAGGAAGTTTGCCTTTACTTGCAGTCCATCTGGTAGAAAACAGTGCTAAGCAGTAGACACTCCAACGTAAACCCATCCATTGAAAAGCAACAAGGGTCCTGTGACCTTTTGCAGCCTCAGAGATCATGATCATACTCCGTATCAGGTGAAATTCCAACACAAATTCACCTTGTTCTCCTTCCAACTTCCACTTCTTTCACAGGCTCAGCAAAATAAAGCCACTTCTGAGAGCAGCTAACTTCAGAGACTTGAGACTTTGAAGACTAAGGGGTGGCTAAGCCTTACCATGGTATTTTCAATCACCTCATACACATGTGAAATCTGGACAATGAATAAGGAATACTGAAGAAGAGTTAATGCTTTGAATTGTGGTATTGGCAAAGAATACTGAAAATACCAGGGACTGTCAAAAGAACGAACAAATCTGTCCTGGAAGAAGTACAGTCTGAATGCTCCTTGGAAAGGAGAATGGCTAGACTTCATCTCACCTACTTTGGTCATTTTGTCAGAAGGGACCATTCTCCAGAGAAGGATATCATGCTTGGTAAAGTAGAGGGTTCGCAGAAAGGGGAAAGCTCCTCAATGAAATGAATTGACACAGCGACTGTAATGATGGGCTCAAGCATAGCAAGGATTATGAGGATGGCGTAAGACCAGGATGAATTGGAGCCAACTTGTGGGCACTTAACAGCTTCAGAGAATGGGGCATTGGTGGAATTCAGTGGAATTCTCACCTTTCATGTGGAGACACAGGTTCTATTTTCAGTAGCTGGACCTCAAGCACAGCCACCATACGTCTGTCAGTGGAGGCTAGCATGTGGCTATGATGTTGAACTTTTGATAGTGAAACAGCCCCACAAGAAACATGATGGGACTTCTTCATCTTGATGGCAGGTTTTGTTTGGGGCTCTGTATTCTTCACGTGAATCATGCCCATTTCCTGTATGGTTTCTTCTGGAAGCTTGGGCTGTCTTCCTCAGCTTCAGTGGAAGTCAGAGGTGAGCTGATGGCTTGTGAGGTAGGACAGCACCCACAATTGCTATGCTTACTCCTTACATAGATTTCTTTTCCTGCAGTTGTCATCCCCTGGTACAGTATTGTGGTATTTAAGATTATGTGTCAACTTGGCTGGGTCTGGTTCAGTGGCTGGGCAGCTGGTGGTAGTTATTCCCATGATGAGACTGGCAATCAACTCCATGGTGGGACTTAGCACAAGCAGCTGAGTAGATGCTTTAGGAATGTGGTCTGCTTCCTGAGTATAAGCAGTAGATTTGGAAATGGTATCCAGTTTATGGAACTCTTGAACCCTGCATGTAACTGAATAGTTGTTCAGCAGCTTGCCATGCTCTGCTGATTTTGGGACTTTCAATGGACTTGAATCAATGGCCTGCTGTATTGTTTGGTAACATTGGGACTGTGCCTTTTTACTTGTCGGCCTTGGGTTTGTCAACCTCAGCAGCCAGCAGCTGTCTGAGTGAAGAAAAGCCTCTAACTTCAGTGGGCTGGGAGCAGGGGACAGAGCTGAAGCTCAAGGTTAAGGGGTTTTCACGCAGCCCCAAGAGCCTAGCACTTTTAACTCAGACTTAAAGCCTCCAAACTGTATGAGAATAAACTCCTGTTTGTTAAAGCCATCCCATTTGTGGTATATTCCTGTCAGAGCAGCACTAGGTAACCAAAACAAGTGCAAACTCATTTATTTATTTATTACTTATTGGCTATCCCTTTTCCTCTCCCTCACCACGATACACACACACACACACACACGAGCTCGGAGGGAAGGGAAAGTCAGCAGGTTGTTTGTCTGTTACATTCCTAACACCTAGAAAGAAGCTCAGCAGATTCTGTTGAATGAATTAATTTATTATATCATTTCTTTGTACATGTATTTATATAACAAATATCTACAAGCTGTACCTGGGCTACCACCTCCTGTCTGCCAGTCTGCCGTGGCTTGCATGTTGCTATGGTGCTGGAAGCTATGCCACCAGTATTTCAAATACCAGTAGAATCACCCATAGTGGACAGGTTTCAGCAGCGCTTCTAGGCTAAGACAAGTTAGGAAGAAAGACCTGGGGATGGACTTTCAAAAATTAGACATCACAAACCTAATGGGTTACAGCAGGATATTGCCCATGTTGGAAGATAAGTCCCTGTTGATTTATTATTTAGGAGGCAAGAAGTCCAAGTTCAAACTGCCAGCTCTAGGGGCTGGGTGAAGGCCCCTCAACCTTGGGCTTCAGCTCTGCCTCTTAGCTCAGGCAGCTGCTGGCTGTTGAGGCTGCCAAACCCAAGTTGACAAGTAAAATGGCACAGTCCCAAGATTACCAAGCAACATGGCAGGCCACTAGTTAAATAGTCCCAAGATCAGCTCACAACATGGCCGACCACTGGTGACTCAACCAAATGCAGGATCTAGATGTGCCAAGAAACTAGAGACCTTCCTTAAAACTTCCTCTCATATACTGGAAGTAGACCACATCCCTAAATTAGCTACTCAGGTGCTCAGATTCTACCATGGAGTTAATTACAAGTCTCATTATGGGGAATAACTACATCCAGTACAAGCCACTCAAAACCAGGCCCAACCAAGTTGACACACAGCCTTAACTACCACAGTCCCCCAGGTAGGAAGACACTCTAAATATATAGTGGCCACAACAATGGATTCAAACAGACCAGTGGTCATGACACTGGCACAGGACAAGGCAACATTACATTCACTTATACATAAGGTAGGAGCTCTGGTAGCATAGTGGCTAAGGCACTTGACTGCTAACCAGAAGGCTGGCAGTTCAAACCCACCAGCCACTCCTTGGAAGGAAGGTTGGGCATTCCTACTTCCATAGTGATACTGCCTCGGAAACACAAGAAGGGGCCCCAAGAAGCAGGGGTGACTCGATGGCAAACAACAACAACAACATACATAAGGTTGCCATGAGTCAAAGAAGACCTGGTAGCAACTAACATCACCACCTGAGCTAAGTGCTAAGGTCTCAAAACTGAACACATAGTCCCTGGCCTGGAGAATCTCCCAATCCAGTGACGGAAAAAGCAACAGAAGCTAATAACAATACTACATGATAAGACTGCTCTCACTATACAGATAAGTGAAGTGAGATCTATTTACAAAAGCTGCTCCCATCAAGTCAATTCTGACTCTTAGTTACCCTATAGCACAGAGTAAACCTGCCCCATGTGGTTTCCAAGGCTGTAAATCTTTAAAGAAGCAGTCTGCCTCATCTTTCTCCTACAGAGCAGCTGCTGGGTTCAAACTGCTGACCTTTTGGTTAACAGCCAAATACATTAACCACTGTTAGAGAGATCTATATGAGTAAGGAAAGGGAGCAATAAATGATCTTTGGGGGATTACAGAAAATGCCACAGGCAGGGGCATTTTAAATGGAGACTCTAAGGATGAGTAGGAGTTTGCCACCCAGAAAAGATGAGAATGCACTGCAGGCAAAGGACATAGCATTTGTGATATTAAGATAGCTATGTGATGTTACACAAATCTGGAACATGAAGCACATTGGCTGGAGCTGAATTGCCACATAGCTTTCGAAGTATCAGCTAGAAATTAAAAAAAAAAAAAAAAAATCCTATTTAAAAAAAAAAATCAGGAAAAATATTCAAAAGTGAAAGACCCTGATGATATCAAGTGTGAGTGAGAATGTAAGGAAACAGGCATTCTCACGCTTGCCCTTGGGAGTGTCGATTATTACACCTTTTTGGAGGACAATTTATCAGTATCCAGTAAAGTTAAAAAGGAGTGTTGGTGGTATAATGGTTAAAGTATTTGGTTGCTAACCCAAAGGTCAGTGGTTTGAACCCACCAGCTGTCCCATGGAAAAAAGATGGGGCAATCTGCTTCCATAAAGATTTACAGCCTTGGAAACCCAGTGAGGGTCACAATGAGTCAGAATTAGTTCAGTGGCAATGAGTTAAGTTTAAGTTTGAGTAAAGTTGAAACTATAGAAGGATTGAATCATTTCACTTCTAGGTATGAGGATCACTGTCTGCAAAAGAAGGTGTCTTACCAACATTAATCTATATGGAGAGGGACTGAAACCATTCCCCTTGTGAACAGGAACCAGATAAGGATGCCCTCTATCACCACTTCTATTCAACATTGTATTGGAAGTCCTAGCCAGGGCAATAGGGCAAGAAAGGGAAATCAAAGGCTTTCAAACTGGTAAGGAAGAAGTAAAACTATCCCTATTTGCTAATGATATGATCCTATACCTAGAAAACCCAAGAGACTCACTAAAAAATATACTAGAACTAATTAAGAGATTTAGCATCATGGCAGGATACAAGATCAACATCCAAAAATCAGTTGGATTCCTCTACACCAGCAAAGAGATAAAATAGTTGGGAATAAATATTACCAGACACAAATATTACCAGACAAAAAAGACCTGTACAAAGAAAATTACAAAAGACTACTTCAAGAAACTATAAGAGATCTACATAAATGGAATAATATACCATGCTCATACATAGGAAGAGTGAACGTTGTGAAAATGTCAATTCTACCCAAAGCGATCTATACATTCAATGCAATCCCAATCCAGATCCCATCAAATTCTTTAAGGATATGGAAAAACCAATCACTAATTTTATATGGAAAGGAAAGAGACCTAGGATTAGCAAAGCATAATTGAAGAAGAAGAGCCAAGTAAGAGGTCTCACACTGCCAGATCTCAAAACTACTATACAGCCACAGCAGTCAAAACTGCCTGATATTGGAATAACAACAGACACATAGACCAATGGAATAGAATTGAGGACCCAGAAATAGATTAATCTACTGATGGTCAGCTGATCTTTGACAAAGGGCCAAAATCCAATGGGGAAGAGAATGTCTGTTTGATAAATGGTGCTGGAAAAACTGGATATCCATCTGTAGAAAAATGAAACAAGATCGTATCTCACACCATACACAAAAACTAACTCCAAATGGATCAAAGATTTAAATGTGAAACTTAAAACTATAAAGTTCTTCAAGGGAAAACTAAGGGCAAATTTACGGGCCCTAATATATGGCAAATAGACTGTCAAGCATTACCCAAAATTCACAAACAGCAGAAGAGAAACTAGATGAATGAGGCCTTCTAAAAAATAATTTCTATGTGTTTCCAAAGACTTCTCCAAAAAAGTCAAAAAAGAACCTACAGATTGGGAAAAAATATTTGACAAGGACATATCTGACAAGGACTTATCTCTAGAATTTATAAAAAACTACAACACCTCAACAACAAAAAGACAAATAATCCAATTAAAAAATGGGCAGAAGACATGAACAGACACTTCACTAAAGAAGATATTCAGGAGGTCAATAAACATATGAAGAAATGCCCACGATCATTAGCCATTCCAAAAACAAAACCCATTGCCGTTGAGTCGGATCCAACTCATAGCGACCGCTCTTTGGGTTTCCAAGGCAGTATCACTACAGAAGTAGATTGCCCAACCTTACTTCCAAGGAGTAGTTGGTGGGTTTTAACCGCCAGCCTTCTGGTTAGCAGTCAAATGTCTTAGGCACTATGCCACCAGACCTCCCCAAGCCATTAGAGAGATGCAAATCTAAACAAAAATGAGATACCATCTTGCACGAGCACAAGTAGCAAAGTTCAAGACAGAAAATAACAAATCCTGGTGAGGATGCAGAGAAATTGGGACTCTCATTCACTGCTGATAGGACTTTCAAATGATACAACCACTGTGGAAAGCAATATGGTGACTCCTTAAAAAGTTGGAATTAGAAATACCTTTTGACCCAGCCATTTCATTACTAGGTATATATCCTAAAGAAGTGAGAACCAGGACAAGAACAGATATATGCACACCCATGTTCATTTATCATATGCACTATTTACCATAGCAAAAAGTTGGAAACAATCTAGGTGTCCATCAACTGAAGAATGGATAACCAAACTTTGGTGCATACACACAATGGAATACTATGCAACCCTAAAAAATAACATACTAAGTAACTAACTCACTGCCATTGAGTCGGATCCAACTCATAGCAACCCCTCCTTGAGTTTCTGAGGCGGTATGTCTATGGAAGTAGATTGCCCAACCTTCCTTCCGAGGACTGGCTGGTGGGTTTGAACCACCAGTCTTCTGGTTAACAGTCAAATGCCTCAGGCACTATGCTACCAGAGCATAAAATCTGCAAAACACTACATAACGTGAATGAACTTGAAGGACATTATTATTATTATTTATTAGTGAGATAAGTCAATCACAGAAGGACAAATATTGTATTAGTCCATTATTGTAAAAAGTCAAGGAACTATTTATATATGGAAGAAAATGCTTTTTGTTGATTACCAGGGGTGAGAAGGGAGGGGAGGGAACACTGAAAAAAAAAAAAAAAAAAAAGACGACGATGACCACCTCTGTGAGGATGCAGTTAGCAGCAGTGATAATGCTTGTGAAAAACTGGTGTGTGTGTGGTGGGGGGGGGGGTACCTAAGTACTCATCAAAAGAGGAATGGATAAATAAATCCTGGAATACTACCAAAACCGAAAACACCAGACTCACTGCTATCAAGACAATTCTGACTCATAGCAACCCTCACTGGATTTCTAAGGCTACAAATCTTTATGGTGGTAGATTGCCCCATCTTCCTTCTGTGGGGTAGCTGGTAGGTTTGAACCACTGCCCTTCTGGTTAGCAGCCAAATACCTTATCCACTACACTGCCAGAGCTCCTTCCAGAGAAGTCAAAATAAGTGAACTAAGGGAAATTTCTGTTACAACATTGAAAGAAGAAAGCAAATCACACAAGAGTGTGTGTGGTATGTGCAAACAGTTAAGGCACTTGGCTACTAATTGAAAGTTTGGAATTCTGAGTCCACCTGGAAGTTCATCGGAAGAAAGGTCTGGTAATCTAGTTCCAAAAAACAGCCATTGAAAACCCTTGGAACCCAGTTCTCTTCTAACACACACGGGGTCACCATGAATCTAAGTCAACTTGACAGTAACTGGTTCTCCCTTTATTACTTTTATGTAAATTTTTAAACTCACCAAACACTACTATAGACTGCAGACACAGGCATATGTAGAAAAGTACAAGAACATGGATAACTTCCTATAAAGTAGTGGTCATTTCTGAGTGGAGAGAGAGGGAAATACGATTAAAAAGGGTGAAAACAGAGCTTTACTTTATCTGAACTTTTATTTCTTAAACAGGATCTGATGTCAACATAAAAAAACGTTAGCATTTTGTTAAATACAAACAGTGGACACGTGGGCATCTGTTCAGCATTTGTTCTATTGCTCTCTATGGTTTTCCTTCTGATCATGTCACATATTTTAAATGGCCATTCTGTTAAGGGTGATGAAAAATTTGAAAATGCATAGTGGTGATGATTGCACACCACAGGGAACATAATTATGTCAGTGAATTTACACATAAAAATAGTTGGTTAAAATGGCAAATGTTTTGTTGTATATATTATACCACACACACAAAAGAAAAACTCACTGCCATTGAGTCAGATCCAACTCATAGCAACCCCTCCATGGGTTTCAGAGGTGGTATCTCTACTGAAGTAGATTGCCCAATCTTCCTTCCGAGGAGTGACTGATGGATTTGAATCACTAGGCTTCTGGTGAGCAGTCAAATGCCTTAAGCAGTACACCATCAGAGCTCTGTAAAAGGAATTTCACTGGAAAAACATAATTTAACTTTTTATTACAATTTGGGTGAAAGTTCAAAGACAGATTGGTTTTCCATTCAACAATGCACATGCATTTGGATTTGTGGCATTGATGGTAATCCCTACAATGTAACAGCCCACTTCCCACTTCTTCCCTGTGTTTCCTGTTCCCAGTCTTCCTTCCTTCCTGTCCCTTCCTGCCATCAGAGCTTCATCCCTGGGAGAATGCTGTCATTTCGTTGTCATGTAACTGACTGCTCTAAGGAGTGCATACCTCCCTAGTGGTACTTTTCACCTATAGAACTATTGTTGGGCTGAAAGTTGAGCAGCCATGGGAGTGAGTTCATTGCCAAGCTTGAAGGAGGACTGAGGGCAATAGTCTTGGAGGTCCCACCAGATCCTATCAGACCACTAAGCCTGGTGTATTTTGGGGAGGTTTTTTTTTGTTTTGTTTTGTTTTTTATGATTTTGAGTTGCGTTCTACATTTTTCTCTCACTGTAGCCTGGCCCTTCTATTGTAATCTTTTTCAGGGTGGTCAGCAGTGATATCTGGGCACCATCTGCTTCTTCTGATCTCAGGGTCATGAAGACTGGTCCATCAGTCATTTCGACTAATTATTTCTTTGAGTCTTTGATGGACTTCACTGTTCTTTGCTCTGGATGGGACAAGATCAATATTTGCACCTTAGATGGCCACTTGTCAGCTTTTAAGACCCCAATCACTACTCACCAAAGTTGGATAGAGAACATTGTCTTTGTGGACTATGTTTCACCAGCTGACCTTGTTATTCCTCCAGGCTATGGTCCTCAGCCCACAGGCCCAGTGACTCATTCCTTTAAGGTGTTTGGTTATGGTTAAGAAGGTTTCATAACTTTTCCCCCTGTATTTTCTACTATATTCATGGTTATATTTGTAGCACATATACATATGTAGAAATATATGCTGTCAAACCCACATATATTCATGGGGGAGGCACTTGATTGCTAACCAGAAGGCTGGCGGTTCAAACCCACCAGCCACTCCTCGGAAGGAAGGTTGGGCAATCTACTTCCATAGAGCTACTGCCTCAGAAACCCAAGGAGCGGTCGCTATGAGTTGGAATTGACTCGACAGCAGTGAGTTTGGTTATTTATTTTATTTTTCTTTAGTGGCTGGCGTCAGTGTAAGGTAAAATTTGAGCCATAAGTACGACATCATCCCTTTAATATCTCAGCAATTGTCAAGGTCTAAAAAAAGTAACTGCAGAAAAAGACCTAAAACATTCATGTTATGATTTTCCTGAAGACAAGGAGCTAAATGTCACCTCGTCAACCCTCACCCTCATTAACACAAACACTTTGGATAGAAGGAGAAAATGAAGACAAATGGCAGATTCCTCCATCTGGGTGTTGTCCTCAAGCTGAGTCAGCCATTTTTAAAGTCATATTGATTCTTGCAGCTACTCCCCAGGCCAGAGACCAAGAAGGTACACCTCTAGCAGGTCTCTGGTCTTCCATGCAAATAAGACAGTGGCTCAATATTCAGAGACCAGAAGACAGTCCATACTCTGTCCCTTAAGTCTAGCCCATCTGTTTAGCAATCAATCGCATATAATCTAGCACTTACTTCTGTATTAATTTTTTTAATTATATAATGAATAATTATATTCTCATTATAAAACAGAAGAATAAAAGCACACGTATAAAAATTATGGAGGTCTCCTTTTGCATGGGAGCTCTGGTAGCATAGCGCCTAAGGCACTTGACTGCTCACCAGAAAGCTGGTGGTTCAAACCCACCAGCCACCCCTCGGAAGGAAGGTTGGGCAATCCTACTTCCGTAGTGATACTGCCTCGGAAACCCAAGGAGGGGTC
>NW_006921933.1:1216847-1225848 GCF_000298275.1 Orycteropus afer afer
TATATATATATATATATACACACATATATATGTGTGTGTGTATATATTTGGTTGTGGTGGTTCCACCGAAGCTAGCACAAAGCCAGCACATGCAGGATACTCAAGAGGTGCTTACTGAATAGAGTTCACTTGTGTCCTTGGTACTTCCATTGTCTCCAGTCCTCTGATGAGTGGAGTGTGCTAGAGCAGAAGCTGTCTAGTACATAGCAGACACTTTAACAAATATGAAATGACCCCAACAACTTGAATGGTCATACAGTGCCTAAAGCATTGGACAGCTAACCAGAAGGTTGCTGGTTCAAACCCACCAGCCACCACAGAAGGAAGATGGGGCAATCTACTTCTGTAAAGATTTACCACCTTTGAAACCCAATGGGGTCACTATGTGTCAGAATCCACTTGATGGCATTGGGTTTGTTTTTTTTGGTTTTGGTAAGCAGTTATGCCACAAAGTTGAAAAACTGTCTATGTGAGTCAATTCTTTCCTCCCTTTGTCTTTTGGGGGACACTGTCCTCTGTCTCCCCTTTGGACAAGGCATCAGCCTATTCATCAGTTTGCCAGTCCCCTCCAAACAAGGTGTCTACCGGGGCTCTCTCAGCACCATCTCTCTCCAGTGAATCCAAGCAAGGTCAATACCTGGCAACTTGAACTCTCCTTATCTCCTTGGCCCTATTTCAGAAAAGAGTCATTGACAGCAAGGGATTCAATCTGTCCTCTAAAGCCCTTTCCCAGATAAACAGGCTTTAGAGAGTCCACAGTGTGCATGACCTTCTGAGAGGCCAAGTCATCAAATCAGCAGGGAGGAGAACTGGCAGGCATCTGCCCCTTGCCCAAAAGAGGCTCTTTCTCCAAGAAGGTATATAGCCCTGGAAGGGGCTTAGAAAGAAGACTAGGGATTCGTAACCACAGAAGCAGCTCTGAAAATGAACCATTATCCATTTAACAGGGCACGGCTTTTAAAATCCAACCTGTGGTCTGCAGACAGGAGTTAAGGAATGTTCAAAAACAGGAAGACATAATGATGGAAGGAAATGGATCTCCAGCAAGTGGGAGGTCAGAAGAAATCCCCCTGTGCTGTTTCACAAAGAATGGGCAATATTTGAGATCCATTCTTCCAATACAGAAATAAAGAACTGTTCAAAGAAAATGAAGAGGAAGAAGAAAAAATAATAATAATACAAAGAGAAAGATAGATAAGAGAAAGAAACTAAAAGAAACAGCAGAGAAGGAATGAAGAAGTGTGTGTGAAATTGGCTTACAAAACAAAAACATGAAAACATCTTTGAATATAAAAATCCATCCTTTTTTGCCTGCAGATGCATAGAAGGCTAGGCAATGATGAAACCCCATAGCGAGTGTCTGATGGATAACGTGAGGATCAAGGAGATAAAGCAAGCAAGTTGCTCTGAGCTCTTTGAAAGAAAAGGAATGTACCAGCGAACTTCCTTAGAATGGTTTAAATTCAGAATTACTTGAATGCAGTGGGCTTGACTCTATGCCTATGGGCACTTTGAAGTGTTCATTTGAAAATGCATTGTCCGTTGTTACTATGAAATTAAGTTGCTTGAGTAGAGCATAACCTCCAGAAATAAATGTTTAAGGGATTTGCTTATTATAGATACAGAACTGAAAACCACCATCAAGTCATCTCCTGGGGAGCCTCTGTCTGGAAATGAGATAAAAGTGAAAGATATAAAAAAACTAAATTTTAAAGGAAAGCTAGAGTATCTATCAGGAAACTTGCAGAATCAGTCAGTTGATCAACAAGTACTTAATGAGGACCTACCACGAGTGCAGCATGATGTTCTCACACTGGGCCAGGAAAGAGTTAAAGGACTTAAAAGGAGCCAAAAGGGGACCATCTGCTAAAACAGCAGCATTTAACTGCAGCTGAGACATTTGCATAGGGAACCTTGTAATCTTGTCCTTAACAAGTGTAGCATAGTGCCTAAGGCACTTGACTGCTAACCAGAAGGCTAGTGGTTCAAACCCACCAGCCACTCCACAGAAGGAAGATGGGACAATCTACTTCTGTAGTGATACTGCCTCAGAAACCCAAGGAGGGGTCGCTATGAGTCAGGTCCAACTCGAGGGCACATAACAACAACAACAAGTGCCAATAGGCTGATCCATTGGAATAGAAGCCCTATGAGGGCAAGAACCTTCTCTGTAAAAGTCATCATTGTGTCTCCAGCTCAATAATTGGTTGTTACTCAATAAATTAAATAATAAATGAAAGAATAATGGGAAGAAAGGAGGGAGGGAGGAAAGGAAAGAGGGGAATAAGAAAGGAAGGAAGAAAAGAAGGAAGGAATTGTAGGAAGGCCTGTGTTCCTATCTTCCTAGGATAATTTTCTTGGAAACTCTTTTTTTCCATACCCAAATACCCCTCAGCATCCTGACAGATGGAAGCACAGAGGAAAAAAGCTGGCAGGAAAGCTGTGAATGTCAAGGTGTGTGCCCAGTTCATCACTCCTTCCTTTGTGATGTTGTACCATTCGGCTCACAACTCCACTTGAGCAGTTACCACTAGTTGCACTAACAGTTACCGTACTAGTTGCTGCTGTGTTTACCTTATCCTGCCTGTTGATACATGGGGCTGTTTTCCTCTCATTTTTGTATAAGGTAGGGCACCTGTACATCTAATAATACATCTACTCCTCACTTACCAACTGTCTTATTATCCAACATTTCTCATTTATGACAATAGTAAAAAATCTACTCTCCAGCTATTCTGTGCATTAGTTCTGTGCAGTAATAAAAGCCAAGGTCCTGATGGGGTCCCTGATGGCAGACCCCAAGTGCATGTAGAAAAGGAGCTCATATTGCTCAATATTGCACCACCCAGGAGGGAAGAGGGGGCATGGTCTCACCTGGCCAACAGGGTGCCAGGTGGAGTGGAGGTGGGGCTGGAGTGGGGCTGGCAGGGATAAGATGCTGCCTGGCAGGTCCTGCGTGCCCAGAGTGGGCTGAGGCCAGGTCAGCAGCAGCCAGTGTCCTGAACATAGGCTACCCTCAGGTCCGGGGAGGAAGCAGGACCTCAGAGTCAATCCCAGCTTCCAGCCCTGAGGGACAGAAGGAAGAGGCCAGGCCATGGTCAGAAGGAGCACTCAGGTGCTCTGGTCACCTGACCCCCATGTCAGCTGATCAGTACCTGTACAGCCCCTTATGCTTCTTCAATGCCCCTTCCTGGATGGGTAGGCAGAGCAGGATCCCTGGGTGGGAGTGGGGTCAGCAAGTAAGTGGCCAGTGGCAGCAGTTTAAGGTCCAGGGCAGAGGCCAGGCCTGGCTGTCACAGCCTTGGAGGAAGCTCTGGATTGTCAAGTCCCATGGGGACATTGGGGTGAGGTGGGGTAGGGCCACCCAGAATAACCAGGCAATGGTTGGAAAAGAGACCAGTAGGGGGACCCACTGAGAAGCATTTACACCACCCCCTGGTAGCATAGTGCCTAAGGCACTTGACTGCTAACCAGAAGGCTGGCAGTTCAAACCCACCAGCCACTCCTTGGAAGGAAGCTTGGGCAATCTACTTCCGTAGTGATACTGCCTTAGAAACCCAAGGAGGGGTTTTTGAGTCGAGTCTGACTCAACAGCACACAACAACAACAACTGCAGTACCCAGGACCTCCTGACCACAGGCAGGGAGGTCTCTGCCCTCAACAAAGCTACCAGGAGTGTTTTGGTGTCATTGAGGGGATGCGCTGGGGCCAGCCATACTGAAAATATGGTGAGGACAGAAGAGGAAGGGGACCCTAGGAATGGGGAAGAGAGAAGCCCTTGGGCTACCTTGGCTCTGGAAGATTAGGTGGCTCTCCTATGTGGATGGTGGGGAGGAACTGGGCTCTCCTGAGGTGACACAGGGGAGGCTGAGGTAGCAGTGACAGGTGACCTCAGTAGGGCTCTGGTGAGACAGTCACAGTATAAGTGAGGGGTGTGGTACTATGGTCATTCTCCATTTTCACAAAACACTGATTTTTGCATAACGACTTGGTCTTTGGAACCTAATAGTGTTGATAAGTGATGAGTGGGTGTACTATTCTAGGGTATCTTAAAGGTATCACTCAGACCTTTTGATCCCTCACTGAATTAACTTACTTATCTATAAAGTCCCTTAGAACATAGCAAGAGCTCAATGTTGTTGTTTTGAGGTGGCATTGAGTCATCTCTGACTCATCGCTACCCTATGTACAACAGAATGAAACACTGCCTGGTCCTGTGCCAGCCTCACGATCCCTGCTATACTTGGGCCCATAGTTGTAGCCACTGTGTCAATCCACTTTGTTGAGGGCCTTCCCCTTCTTCATTGACCCTCCACTTTACCAAGCATGATATCCTTCTCCAGGGAATGGTTCCTTCTGACAACATAACCAAAGTAGGTGAGACAAAGTCTGGCCATTCTCTCCTCCAAGAAGCATTCCGGCTGCACTTCTTCCAGGACAGATTTGTTAGTTCTTTTAGCAGTCCATGATACTTTCAGTATTCTTCACCAACACCACAACTCAAAAGCATCAACTCTTCTTCCATCTTCCATGTTCACTGTCCAGCTCTCAATAGGTACTTTTTAAATGACTGAAAACCTTCACACCTGATCAGCAGTGGTTTCTACGAATGTAACCAAGAGAGTCCACAAGACCAGAAAGACAACAAGACCAGCAAGATCAGTGGTCCAGGAGGTGAAACACAGTAAGCATGAGAAACAGGGCTCCAGAAAATGTAGGGATGCCCTGTGGGGTTCTGAGATCTAGATGTTTCTAGAAACTACCTATCAGAAAAGGATAGCCAGACTGACAATAAGCGTCAATTTTAAGAAGAGGGCTCAAAGGAGGACTGAATCAGAAACAAAAGGCAAAGTCAAAATCATTTGTATGTAAATCAAATTTAGCTTTCCAGGAAAGCTGGACCTAACAACCCCATTGAGCCATTTTGGGTCTTCTTAACTAATTCCATTATTAACAAAGGCCCAAATTAAAGAACTTCTCTAAAGTACTGTTACATTTGAAATGACCTAGTTTCAAGAAGAGGGCACTGGTGGTTCAGTGGTAGAATTCTCATTTACCATGCAGCAGATCTGGGTTCACTTCCCAGCCAATGTACCTCATGTGCAGTCACCACCTATCAGTGGAGGCTTGCATGTTGTTAAGATGCTGAACAAGTTTCAGTGTGCTTCCAGATTGATAAACTAGGACAAAAGCCCTCATGATCTACTTCTTAAAATCAGCCAATAGAACTCTATGGATCTGCATCACCATTGTGTTCTGTTGTGCATGGGGTTGCCATGGGCTGGGGGGGGGGGGTGTCAATAGTGGCTAATAACAAGAAAATCCCCAGAGAGGGGTAATCAGCCTCACAGGTACCAGTTCCATTTGGTTACAACCACCTGTGTCATCCATGATCATCCAGTCAATACTGCTCCCTCATGAGCCATAAAAATAGAAGCCATTCTCTGGCTTGAACTATCAACAGCTGTAGCTGAGGTGAAGAAGGCATGGTCTTTGAGAATTTTCTCAGGAATCAACCCAAATCACAATTAGGAAAATTGTGTAGCACAAACTCTATGTATAACAGGGGTTCAGAGGAAGAGAGTAGGCTAGAATAGGTAGGGAAGGTCCAGAGAGGAAGAGAAATGAGGTGGAGCCTGAAGGATGGGCCCTTGCTGGGAGAAGAACTGGGCAGGAAAACTGAAGCAGCTTCACTTCAGACCTGTCTTCTGGATCCACCACAGTAGCCCATCTCTATCGGCTTGCTTTGTTCTCCATTATCCTTCTTTCTGAACCTAGTTTCCAGAGCTGGTATCCACAAGCTTTATGAAACCTCGTTTCCTCCTTGCCTCAGTTTCATTCAGAGATAAAGATGTTTCCTTAATCAAAGCTAAATTCCTCCATAATGGTAGTGACAAATGTATCACATCTGACTACTTGAACAGTCCAATCACATAGAAGGGAGCTTATGTTCCAAAACAGGACAGAATCCTGAGAATGAGGGGTGGAAAGATTTCCAAAAGCTGAGCCACAAGGATAATGAGGTTAACAGGGCACTGATGACCTGATGTGGGGTACACAATTAACTCTAACCAAAGAATTTGGTCTTTGTATTTTGTTCCTGAGACATAAATTCTAAACCCTTGAAATTTCTTCCCAGTGATTGGAGTTTTTGTTATCCATGAGTGTTCCAGAGCACACTTGAAAGTTTATGCTAATGAGGTGACTTTTGTTGGGTTGAGGGTGGCCATGTCAGAAAAAAACACCACATAATGTGAGCCTGATCCCAGCCTGAGGGCATGGGTACTGGAGATTGAGTTTAACCACATGGGTAATGAATCATGACTACATAATGGAACTCCAATAAAAACTTGGGACAATTAAGTTGAGTGAGCTTCCTGGTTGATGAAAGACATCAGTGCTTGGGGAGATGATGTATCCCTTTTTGGGACATAGAAGCTCCATGTTGGAATGCCTCCCAGAATTCACTATATGCATCTCTTCATTTGTAATCTTTTTGCTATAATAAAACTATAATCAGAAGTATAGCACTTTCCACAGTTTTGTGAGTTGTTCTGGCAAATTATCAAACCTAAGGGGTAGTGGGAATACCTAATTTTGAAGCCAGCAGATCAACACTAAGGGTGTCATGAGGACTCCCAATCTTGCAGCTGGCATCTGAACTTGACTGTCTGGAGGACTGTGCCCTTTGCCCAGTGGTTGGGGTCAGAGGAAGGACTGCATTTTCAGTTGGTATCAGAGAGGATGTTTACAGTTAGATCTAGAGTTAGAGCTGATGTGTGTTGGGGTTGCCACACACACACACACACACACACACACACGAACAGATAGACATATATATACATCTTTTACATAAGAACTCCCAATCACTTGTAGGAGATAGAGTCAAGTGCCACAGCAGTGGGCAGGTAAACAAAATCACCCAAATACTCAGAGGATGCAGGGTTGGAGCACACAGGGCCACTTTCTAGGTCAATGATTTTTTTATTGTTCTTTTGGTAAAAAGGCAGATCTACAGATTCCTTGAAGATCTAGGAAAAACGAGAAATACTGATAAAAGGAAAGACTTCTGGTATAAAGATATATATTTAATGCTATATACCCATATTTAGCAGATAATACCCATTATCAAAATTATAATATGAAATTAGAAGAAGGTATAACATACAAAAGCAAATGTTCAAACTATTCACCATTGGCCTCTCTACACAATAGACCAGCACATGCACCCATGCCCCAATCCCATTCTTACAACCTGAATAGGAACCACAGTCATTCTCCTCAGGGACAGAACCAGTGTATGGTAATTTCTGTCCTAAACAAAACACCCGTGTAGGAAAAACAAAAAACTGAAACCAGAGTCAGGGTATTTCGGGATTATTCTTCTGCAGGTTCATATTGGAAAGTCCATTACTATGGTTAATAAATCATATATTTTTCTTTATGAAATAATCCATCTTCAAAAAGAACAATATATAGTTAAACATAAAAGTCTTCTGACAAATCAGGATGTAAAATAGGAATTGGAGGTAGCAAATAGTGAATTATTGAAACTCAGGCTTAAAAAGCAAGGCCAAGTCTAACCAAAATCCCTAACGTGGTTGAAGTCAACTTGAGCTCCATTCTTTGGCTGAGAGTAATATGTTCCCATGCCTGGGTCAAGACTCGGAGGGGAAGTGCAATAAACCACCCTGGGTCCTAAGACTGAGTGTGTCTGAAACTAGCCCTCAGTAGAGATGTGGAAAATTTCATAAAAATGATAAAGAGCTTAACAGCCCCAGCGATTTTGCTTAGCAAAGAAGTTCAGTTCAGATATCACAGAAGGAAGAGTAGCTAGTTCCAAAAGTAGGAGCCCTGAAATAAACACCTGAGCCAAAACAGCTTTCTCCCGCAGGAGAGTAACATTGCATAAAACAAAGAAACTAACAGAAACAACCTAGATCTACTAATACAGCAAGAGTTGGGTCTGTTATATTTCACTCATTGATGGAGATATTAAGTTGCTATAAATTTGCAAACAGTGCAGAAATATGACTGTAAATTATGGCAAAGAAAAAACAGGATACAAGAATGGATGTACACTATTATCCCAATTCTTTCATTTAAATGAATGCATAGGGAGAACAAAACCCTATGAAAACTGCAAGCCTATTTTAAAAATGTTAATAGTAGTTATCATTCAATGGAAGGACTTTAGATAATTTCAAATATTTTCTTTTTATTTTGTTGTTACTGTCTTATATTTTTCATAGATTATTTTTATCATTAAGAAAAGAACCTTGAAACTGCCGGTGTCTCAGTTGTTTACTGCCTTTGAATCTCCATGTCCCTTCCTAGACACAGTGGGAATAATAGGACTCACCTTACTCTAAAAAAAATAATAGTAGAAAACATTTTTTAATATTTTGATGTGGCTAGGCAATTATATATAATGCAACATAAATCAGTCCCTGAGTGATACTGGACTAGGCAAATGGAAGCTCCTATTCACTCATTCCATTAATACCTAAAGAGAGGTAACTCAGCGAAGTTGAGAGGTAATATAGGTTTTGAATACATACTTTTGGAACAAAAAGAGCATTCCAATTGCATAGCTCATTTCGGTTAAACGACAAAAAAACACATGTATACTTACATGCACATCACTCTAACACACAGTCAATATCCAGACAAACACAAAAACGAGTTGAAACTGCTAATTGTGCTTTTATGAAATGTATTCTGAAAATTGCAGGTTTGAGGTGCTGCAAATTTGAAGAACACGCAACATCAACGAATCAGAAAATGGTGGAAAATTTTCCCCTTTTTAATGTAAAGATGCAGATCATCAACAGTCATTTGCTGAAAAGAAACTTGCTCATTTTTAAACAAGACAGAAATTAAAACTGATGTTGCTCCTGTGTGTATGAGTAATGACGCAACCACACGTTAGTTTAAATCAGCTATTGCTGCTGCAATCAATTTTCCTCTAAATTCATCAAGCATTGTTATGCCTGATTTA
>NW_006921933.1:1225978-1229808 GCF_000298275.1 Orycteropus afer afer
AATAAATCAAAAACCTGAAACCAGATAAGCAAACTTACATTATGAAATGGAATTTAGGAAAATACCATTAGAGCAAGCATTGCAGTTAAATCCAAAGAAACAATTAGACAATTCCAATGATTAAGTTTCTGCATTTCTATGGACTAGATAAAACGATGAAGAATTTTCTCTCCTTGCATTTCAAGTCATAAGAAATGAAAGTTAGAGCTGCCTTCCTTCCCTTCCCTCCACAGTAGAGCTGGCAGTATTTATTAACATTAACCTACACCAGGGTGAAGAGCTCTGGTAGCGTAGTGCCTAAGGCATTTAACTGCTAACCAGAAGGCTGGCAGTTCAAACACACAGCCACTCCTCGGAAGGAAGGTTGGGTAATCTACTTCCATAGTGATAATGCCTTGGAAACCTAAGGAGGGGTCTCTATGAGTCGGGTCTGACTCGATGGCACATAACAACAACAACACAGTGTGAAGAAGGCAAGAACGTTGGGAGAATTACCTGGCCAGGGCCATTATGTGTGATATTAAAGAAGACCAAAAAAGATAGTGAGCATTTCTTCACTTATTTGTTCACCATCTGAATATCCTCTTTGGTAAAGTGTCTATTCATGTCTTCTGCCCATTTTTTAACTGGATTATTAATCTTTTTTTATTGTTGAAGTGTTGGAGTTTTCCATAAATTTTAGAGATAAGTCACTTGTCAGATATGTCATTGCCAAATATTCTTTCCCAATCTGTAGGTTCTCTTTTTATTCTTTTGGATAAGTCTTTGGAAGCACATAAAAATTTAATTTTTAGAAGGTCTCTTTCATGACACTTCACCAAAGATGATATACTGGCAGCCAACAAACACATGAGAAACTGCTCACAATCATTAGTCTTTAGAGAGATGTAAATCAAAACAATGATGAGATATCATCTCACCCCAGCAATAATAGCAAAGTTCAACAGGTCAGAAAATAACAAATGCTGGCGAGGTTGCAGAGAGATTGGAACTCTTGTACACTGCTGGTGGGATTATAAAATGGTACAACCATGGTTGCATGTGGTATGGGGTTTCCTTAAAAAACTGAAAATAGAAATACCATTTGACCCATCAATTCCATTACTAGGAATATATCCTAAAGAAGTGAGAGACAGTGCACGAACAGACATATGTACACCTATGTTCATCGCAGCAATTCACTATAACAAAGAGATGGAAACAACCTAAATGCCCATCAGTGGATGAGTGGATAACCAAATGATGGTACATACACAAAATGGAATACTATGCTACATTAAAGAACAATGAGGGATATGTGATCCACCTCACAAGGTAGATGAGCCTGGAGGACATTGTTGTTGTTGTTATGTGCTGTTGAGTCAGACCCAACTCATAGCGACCCCTCTTTGGGTTTCTGAGGCAGTTTCACTACGGAAGTAGACTGCCTCATCTTTCTTCCAAGGAGTGGCTGGTGGGTTTGAACCTCCAGCCTTCTGGTTAGCAGTCAAGTGCCTTAGGCACTATACTACCAGAGCTCCTTGGAGGACATCTTGCTTAGTGAAATAAGTCAATCACAGAAGGACAAGTACTGTATGTATGAGCCCATTACTGTAAAAAGACAAAGAAGGGTTTGCTTGTGAAAGGGAACTCACGTCCTATGTTACCAGGGTGGGGAGGGAAGGAGAGGGATTAATTTCAGGCTGGTTGGAGACCACACACTGTCACGAGTAAGGAGAGGGATATATGGAAAGAGTCTGAGACCACCATAATAACATCAGGAAAAGGGAGGACACTGAATTGTGTACATAGAAGATAGATGACAGATGCTAATACTGACCAGTGCGTCCACAAGACTGCATTACTATTAACACCAAACACCAGGCTACAGATAAACACATAAACACCAGAGAGGACCAGATGGGGGTCAGTGAAGAGGAGTACACTCTAGACCAAGTGTAATTCAGTGAAGGCTAATCTTACACAGACACCAGTGATACAAAATGCCTGCAATCCTTTCAGAAACAATAGAAGACAGACACAGAGCAATCCCTCACAGACACCCGGACACTGTGGGAGAGAGATCCAATAGATCTACCATCTCAGGACCATAGTACTGGGGGACACCAGACTCAATTGGCACAACAAAAATACCAAAATACATAAAAGCTTTGTTCCTCATCTACATTGGTGAGTAGCAACTGGGGTCTTAAAAGCTTTCAAGCAGCCATCTAAGATGCAGCTAATGGTCTCCTAGCATCAGAAAAGAAGAAGAGTGCAAAAAAAAAAAAAAAAACAGGGGCATTTGGAAATAATTAGCCCTAGGCCACAATGGCCCTCAAGACCAAAAGAACTAGATGGTGCCCAGCTACCAATGTCAACCACTCAGGAAAGGATCAAATATGGAGATCCTGGATAGAGTGGTAGGAAAAATGTGGAACAAAATCCAAAAACTCAATAATGACTAGAATTACTGGTCAGATGGAGTCTGGTGAAACCCCAATACTATGGCCCTGAAATACATTCTGCACCTGGAATAAAACTCACTGCAGGGGCTGGCTTTCAGCCCAATAGTTAACAAGATGTACATGCAGACCACTCAACCCAGAGGAACACACCCACATACTCTATGGAAATACACCCCTTGGAGCAATTGACCATGGGGCACCAGAGAGGCAACATTCACATGGAGGTAATGCAGGACAGACAGCAGTGCATAACTCTGAGGGGCCCAGCGGGAGGGTTACTGGACAGGGAGGGGAAGAGACTGGGTTAGAGTTGGGTATGGTAGATAGGGAGTGAAACTAAATATACACGTAATGTTGAATGTAAAACAAACTCTTAAATTAAAAAAAAATAAAATAGAAGGTCCCATTCATCTAGTTTATCTTCTGCTGTTTGTGCATTTTGGGTTATGCTTGCGAGTTTATTTATGCGACAAATTAGGGCCTCTAAATTTGCCCCTAGTTTTTCCTTTATAGTTTTAGGTTTCACATTTAAGTCTTTGATCCATCTGGAGTTAGTTTTTGTGTATGGTGTGAGGTACGTATCTTGTTTCATTTTTCTGCAAATGGATATCCAGTTTTGCCAGCATCATTTATTAAAGAGACCACCTCTTGCCCACTTAATGGATTTCAGCCCTTTGTCAAAATCAGCTGACCATAGGTTGATGGATCTATTGCTGGGTTCTCAATTCTGTTCCACTGGTCTATATGTCTTTTGTTGTACCAGTACCAGGCTATTTTGACTACAGTGTCTGTATAGTAGGTTTTGAGATGTGAGAGTGTGAGACCTCCCACTTTGTTATTCTTCTTCAATAGTGTTTTGCTTATTCAAGGTCTCTTTCCTTTCCATATAAAATTAGTGATTGGTTTTCCATGTTGTTGTTGTTGTTACATGCCCTCGAGTTGGACCCGATTCATAGTGACCCCTCCTTGGGTTTCTGAAGCACTATTACTATGGAAGCAGATTGCCCAACCTTCCCTCCGAGGAGTGGCTGGTGAGTTTGAACTGCCAACCTTCTGGTTAGTAGTCAAGTGCCTTAGGCACTACACTACCAGAGCTCCCAAAGTGAAGGCCTGGCTATCTGGCAGGGAGTGGCTGGTGGGTTTGAACTGCCAGCCTTGGGTGTGGCAGGTGACTGCCTTAGACCTGAGGCCATTCCCTAGGGCCATATCCTTAAAGAATGCTGATGGGATCTAGACTGGGATTGCATTGAATATATAGATTGCTTTGGGTAGTATTGACATTTTCACAATATTTAATCTTCCTATCCATGAGCATGGTATGTTCTTCCATTTATGTAGATCTCTTATGGTTTCTTGGAGTAGTGGTTTGTAATTTTCTTTGTA
>NW_006921933.1:1230828-1234334 GCF_000298275.1 Orycteropus afer afer
AGAAAAGAAAACTCACTGCCATCAAGTCAATTCGACTCATAGCAACCCTTCCTTGGGTTTCAGAGGTGGTATCTCTACATAAGTAGATTGCCCAATTTTTCTTCCAACCAACTATTGTTAAGCATCCATTATATGCCAAGAGTCCTTGGATGGCACAAGTAAGTTAACATGCTTGGCTGCTGTCTGAAAGGTTAATGGTACAAGGCCCCTGAGAGATGCCTCTGAAGAAAGGCCTGGCTACCTGCTTCTAAAAAATCACCCACTGAAAACCATATGGAGCGTAGTTCTACCCTAACACACATAGGAACACCATGAGTTGGAATGGACTGATTCAATGGCAACTGGTTGGTTTTATTATATGCCAGGCTGAAGTATGCAATGGGGATCAAGTAATGAATAAGACATGTGAAGTCTCCACTTCATGGAATCTGTAATCAGACTCATGAAACTTAGAATTACACACACACACACACACACTATTACATTAAAATCATATGTTGCATTCATTGAGTACTTACTTTGTGCCAGGCAAAAGTCTAAGCCCATTATATAATCATCATCATCATTATCAAAATAATAACTATTTCTTGAGTTATTAGTAGTCATTTTGCTAAATACCACACTCCTATGATATAAGTGTTGTCCTCCCTTTTAAGTCTCATCAGCTTTGTGGATGAGGAAAGAGAGGCTTATGGAGGTCAAGGGAATTGTTCAAGATCACAGATCATACATGTCAGAGCTCAGATTTGAATGCAAGTCTGTCTCATTCCAGAACCCCTGGCCTTAACCACCACATTGTGCAACACCCCACCCTGGACCACTGTGGTCTTCCACACTGGTTCTTGTCAAAGTCTATCAGCAATGAAGCACAAGAAGTTGAAATTAGATGTGATATGCTTGGGGACAGGAGCCATGCAAAGACTGATACCATTGCTGAACAGCTGGACCTGCATTCCGGCTGGCCAACTTTGGGAGCTGCTGGGCACAGGTTGGAATCGAGCCCAAGAGTCCTCTGGAAGAATCTAAATAGGGCAAGATAGAATATCTTCCAAACAAGTGCTGCCTGATGCCTTCTTTAGGCATAAACAAGGAAGGGAATATTGGTACTGATTACCCTAAAGCTAGGGTTGTCATCTGAGGCTGTCTTGCTCTTATCTTCCACCCACTTGCCCACCTACCCACAGGAGACATTTGGAAATGTTTGAAGACATTTTTGATTGTCACAAGGGAGAAGGGTGCATTACTGGCATCTGGTGGATGTTGTTGTTTTTTTTTGCCATCGAGTCGGACCCAACTGATAGCGACCCCTCCTTAGGTTTCCGAGACAGTATCACTACGGAAGTAGATTGCCCAACCTTCCTTCCAAGGAGTGGCTGATGGGTTTGAACCACCAGCCTTCTGGTTAGCAGTCAAGTGTCTTAGGCACTATAGAAGCCACAAATGCTGCTGAACACTCTACAACACACAGCCTCCTACAACAAAGAATTATCAAGTCCAAAATCATTGCTGTTGAAGAACCCTGCCCTAAAGTATTGCTATGCTGCCTACTCGAATTTTCTAGGAAAATTGGCCATAGGCATGTACTTTGTTTTTCTACCTTGTCAAGAAAGGAACGTAATCTAGATTATGGTCTCCAAAATAGGGTCCTGAAACAAGACCTTGTGTGTTCCACTCATATTTACTTGTTTTTATTTCTATTTCTTGTGTATATTTTATAACGTTTATAGCAGTAGTACAATAGTACATGCAGATAATGTATAAATAACTTAATACACTTTTATTAGAGATGCATGCTCAGACCAATAAGCAACATAAACAGAGATAAACAGAAAAGACTGAAATTATCAGGATATCATTTTACTTGGATTCACAATCAACACCCAGGGAAGCAGCAGTCAAGAAATCAAAGTATTGCAGTCAGCAAATCTGCTGAGAAAGACCTCCTTAAAATGTTAAAAGGCCAAGATGTCACCCTGAGGACTAGGGTACACCTGAGCCAAGCCATGGTATTTTTAATAGCCTCATATGTATGTGAAACTTGAACAATGAAAAAGTACAGCCAGAAGGGTTCTTACGAGTGAGGATGGCGAGACTCTGTATCATGTACTTTGGACACGTTATCAGGAGAGACAAGTCCCTCGAGAAGGACATAATACTGAGTCAAGTAGAGGGTCAGTGAAAAAGAGGAAAAAGGGATGAGCCTCAACAACGTGGATTGACTCAGTGGCTACAACGATAGGCTCAAACATGGCAGCAGCTGTTAGGATAGCACAGGATCAGGCGCTGTTTGGTTCCATTGTACACAGGGTTGCTGTGTCGGAACTCAATCGGTGGCACCTAACAACAACAACAATATGTTCAGAGCAGTTTACTGACAGGAGCACATAAGCAGAGAATATTAGGAAAATCAGACTAGATGAAGGATTATAGATTTGGAATCAAGGAGATCTGGAATCCAATCCCAGTCTCTAATTTTTCAATGTATTGGTTGACCACCTGCAGATATGAATAAGAATACTTATCCCTACAGGATTGAGTAGCAAAGTAATTAGTATAGTGGTTAATCACAAAGTTGGCATTCAAAACCACCAGCCACTCCACAGGACAAAGATGAAGCAGTCTGCTTCCATAAAGATTTACAGCTTTTGAAACCCTAGGGGACAGTTCTACTCTGTCCTATAGGGTCACTGCAAGTTAGAATTAATTGACTCAGTGGCAGTGGGTTGGGTTGAGTTTGGTTATGCCGTCGCTGTTTAATAAATATTCATTTCCTTTTCCTCTTCTGTATCCCTCTTGTTCTAGGTTTAGGGGTTTTGAGCAGGTCACAAAAACTCTCTGTCCCGAGTGTCTTCACCTATAATAATCTAACTATGAATGCTTTACCTTCTTTAGAGAGTTAGCATGGAGGATGAAATGAGAAAATGATATTAAAGTGCTACTAAAAATACAAAGCCTTTATAAATATAAAGTTGTTTTCTTGAATTGCTATCAGACAATCTTTCATTGAGGGGTTGCTGATCATTACTCATCGGCCCAATTTGCAAACTTTGCAATTTGCAAAGGTCATCATTCAAAAAGGAAAGAGCCTGATTCAAATAAATCCATGGGATGTTTTATTTTTCTGCTTCCCCTATTCTACAGTCTTAGCTAAGAAAGTACTTAAACATTGCAAAATAAGGAATTTCAACAGCAGTATACCTAGTTACTCAGCATGATGGTGGATTTTTTTTGTTTTCTTTTCCTAGAGGGAATTGATTCACAGGCTGCAAAAACACATTGCATCACAGACTGACCATGCAAAGGGGCACAGACGCTGTGTGCCTCCTGTACCGTGCTGACGTCAAATTGCACAGGCACATGGCCCCACACACTGCCAGATCAGCACAATCCCCTGACACACTCAGGGCCCAGGAGTCATGCTTGATCATCTACAATTCCAAGTGCATATTTTTAAACTTTTGAAAATGAAGTGTGTTCATGCTAGCACTCTCAGGAAAGGTCAAAAG
>NW_006921933.1:1235279-1236821 GCF_000298275.1 Orycteropus afer afer
AATACGCTAACACACGTACAACCAAAACACATTAACCTTATTTACATTTCACAATTCATAATAGAAGGAAACAAAAATACTTGATGCACATATACAATGAAGAAATATAACTATCACAGTCCTCCTTTCTGCAACTGGTCACCTGGTCATAGCTAATATTGAAGACTACCTTCTTCCACCACCTATTCTGTATTTCCCTTACCTTCAGCAAGCACCTCAGCTGGTCGTGGTTCTTGGCCTGGTGGAGTAACCCAAACCTTCATTCCTGAAGAGTCTGAGTCATTATTAGTCGTATCAGAATTAGGTTGCTGTAATTTTCCATTGACTTTAATCACCAGGCATGGGAGTACTAAGAGAAATCCTAAAGAATCTCCTGTATTCCAGACATATTCTTCTTTACCTCCATTATGTAAAGCCAACCCAATTTCCCCATGGTAATCAGGATCTATCACACCAGATAGTACAGTAATGCCCTTCTTTGTATGTTGATCCAGAGGCATGAGGAAGCCAAAATGACTGAGTGGCATTCTTAATTTCCAGTGCAATACAATCAGTATTGTGTTTCCAGGTGGGAGTGTTCCTCCTTTTGGGACTAAAATCTCCAGACCCTCAGATCATAGGGTAGCAGGGACAGGAAGCAAAATTTTTTTCAGTGGGTCACTAGGGTTAATAGTGAGTGGTACCATTCCCGTTTCCACCACTTGGTTCCTGATCAGTGAATCCTGGCTATTGGAGAAACATCACCATATATTGGACACTGGTTTAGAGCATATACAGCCACCTGGAGAACACTGCCCCACCCCATCAAGGTATTGCCACCTAGCTGGCACCATAATTATGTTTTCAGTAGGCCATTCCATCGTTCTACCAAGCCAGCTGCTTCAGGATGATGGGGAACATGATAATATCAGTGAATTCAATGAACATAGGCCCATTGCCACACTTCATTTGCTATGAAGTGTGTCCCTTGATCTGAACCAATGCTGTGTGGGATACCATGGCAATGGATAAGGCATTCCATAAGCCCACGGATGGTAGTTTTGGCAGAAGCACTGCATGAAGGGAAGGCAAATTCATATCTAGAATATGTATGTATTCCAGTAAGAACAAAACGCTGTCCTTTCCATGATGGAAGTGGTCTAATGTAATCAACCTGCCACCACGTTGCTGTCTGATCACCCCCAGGAATGGTTCCATATTGTGGACTCAGTGTTCATCTCTGCTTTTGGCAGATTGGGCACTCAGCAGTGGCAGTAGCCAAATTAGCCTTGGTAAGTGGGAGTCCATGTTGCTGAGCCCATGCATTACCTCCATCCCTGCCACCATGGTCACTTTCTTCATGAGCCCATTGAGCAATGACAGAAGTAGCTGGAGGAAAATGATGGCTGGTTTCCACTGAACATGTCATCCTATCCACCTGATTGTTAAAGTCTTCCTCTGCCAAGGTCATCTTTTGGTGGGCATTCACATGAGACACAAATATCTTTACTTCCTTGGACCAGTCAGAGAGATCTATCCACATACCTCTTCCCTATACATCCT
>NW_006921933.1:1247850-1272200 GCF_000298275.1 Orycteropus afer afer
TGTTGGCTCAGGTAATTTAGGAAATTGAAATTATATGTTTGTACAGAGATAATCTATGCTTTAAAATATCTGGCATGGTAGGAGGAACACTGATGAACAGTTTAAAAACTTGTCTCATGCAGGCTTAATATGGGGCTAATTCAGAATTACAGAGCTGGAGAGTTATGGGACTCAACATAAAATGTACCAGTTCACTGAGCACTGTAGCGATCGAGAAAACACACATAAAAATTCCTATAAGAACGGAATGTGAGGCAAAAGCACAATTTCCTCCCAATCTGGTCTTATCAGCAGGATTTGTGCTTGTTGTGTGTGGCTTTCTGGGGTAGATGGTACATTACAGGGGAGCATCAGCACTAATGTTACATGGCAGCTCCTCGGAATACCATCTGCTTCCCTGGGAACTGTTAATATAGCTGTAATTATCTACTTCTAAGCACTTTATTGGGAATATCATTTGCAAATTAATCAACTACAGACCGGTAAAATAAATCACATGCTTCCTGAAAACAACAGCCTTCGTTCACATTATTTTCTTAAGGGTTCAAGAAAGCGAGGTTGGGCGGAGGGAGTTTACACACTCCTGTAAGTCATGCCCTGTATTCAGAAGTTGAGTGGAAAGAATTGCAGTAAAAGGTTTTCTGGAAAGATCTGTGGAAGGTTTTGGCAACAGAGAGGAGGAGGAGAACCTAAAAGACATGTAACATCACCACGTGGGAGAGGGAAGATGACGTAAGACCCAACCAGCAGCTACATGATGTGAAGACAAAGATTTCCAGACTCCTTTGCAGCTGTTTGCTAACCTGGAATGTGCCACCTCTGCCACCTTGCCCTTCATAACCTGTTATGCTGTCTGTTGTGTGTGGATGGCCCATACCAAACCAAAAACCCACGGCCAATGAGTAGACTCTGACTCATAGCAACCCTATTGAAGAGAGGAGAACTGCCCCATAGGGTTTCCAAGGCTGCAAATATTTATAGAAGCAGACTGTCATATCTTTCTACTTCAAAGCAGCTGGTGGGTTAGAACCACCAATGCTTTAGTTAGCAGTCTAGCACCTTAACCACTCTGTCCCAAGGGCCCCTACAGCAGAGGCCATTCCTGTCTGCCATAGAGCAAGAAGTAGGAGAGAGGGGAGAGTGTGTGAGTGCTACTACACTACTCCTTAATCCTCCTGTAGTCACTGAAATGCTTAGTCTAAAGAAGGCAAAGATCAGAAAGCAGAAAAGCAAAGATTCTCCGACCCCAAAAAGGAAAAACAGCAAACTAGCTAGGTGGCAGAAATTACACAGGAGAGCCAGAGGACTCAGCATTTATACAAACACCAAGTAGGCTGCTCTTTGTAACCAGCAAAATGGCTCTGAATCCTATGTCTTCAAATCTGTGGCTTCACTCAGAGGTCCAGTGGGGTGAGGAGGGGCCCTCCCAATCACCAGTACAGTGAGGCCTGAGTGCACCTTCTGTTAGCAGCCCATCCAAAACCCAAAGGACCAGGAGAATTTCATCACCCTTGCTCTCATTCTCAGGGGCTCTGCCTCCCAGCCTGCTCTCATCTGGGCAGAAAGGGGTTGGGCTCCCCAGGATAGGCCCAGCCTATAAATAAACAAATGGTTTTATACGCTTCTGTGATTTCACCAGCATTTTGTCAACTCACATTCACGTAGCAAAAGACAGCCAGGGAGACACATGCAAAGAGAAAGGGACTGTGCACACACACTGGCACTGGACATGGGGGCATGTGCTACGCATGCACGTGATCAGTTCAGGAAGACCCAAGCCCGGTTCCACTGACTGAAGCTCCAGCTTGTGGGCCTCATGGAATGATTTTCAAAAGAATCTCCTAAGGTTCTTCTGGAGGAAAACAAAAACAAAAAACAGGTATTTGGAATTAGAGAATCATGGTAACGAACCCCATCTTGGTTACTGGCTAGTGATTTACTCTCACCATACCCACCAGCCACTCCTCGGAAGGAAGGTTGGGCAATCCTACATCCGTAGTGACACTGCCTCGGAAACCCAAGGAGGGGTCCCTATGAGTCGGGGCTGACTCGACAGCAAAACAACAACAACAACATACATTGTGTTACTTTTTTTTTTTTTTTAATCAAATGGGGTATTGATATTTGCTTAAACGGGTTTACACATAGGTTTAAAGTCATGTTACCTTTATTACAGAAATAAAGGGAAACATAAATAAGGAAATTATAAACAAACTTGGAAACTTGGACAGTGAAAAGTTAGAGGAGCCAATGACATTGCACCAAGGCAATGGCCATGGCCTATGGCAGTGCTTAAAGCCCAGATTCTCCTCCCTCCTGTAGGTACAGAGGAGATGATCTCCAAAAAACTCACTGCCATTGAGTCCCTTCTGACTCATAGCGACCCTCCCTAGGTTTCTGAGGCAGTATCTCTATGGAAGTAGATTGCTCAGTCTTCCTTCTGAGGAGTGGCTGATGGGTTTGAACCACCAGCCTTCTGGTTAGCAGTCAAGTGCCTTAGGAACTACGCCATCAGAGCTCCCAGGAGATGATCAGGCTAACCATATTAGGAGAGTATCCACATTGAATTATCATAATGTTTATTGTGTATACTGAGCAGAAAGGATTGTCATACATTGATTTATTTACTTGTAGGTCACCCCAGTCTAGAAAAGGTAAGATGAACTACTATATTTGTCATGGGGCTAGCTGCCGTGGTGGTGTGGTTGTTAGGTGGCTCTGACTCACAGCAACCTTATGTGTAACAGAACGACACACTGCCAGTCCTGCACCATCTTCACGGTATTTCTGTGCCTGAGCCCATCATTACAGCCACTGCCTCAAACCATCTCATTGAGGGTCTTCCTCCTTTTCCCTGACCCTCTATTTTACCAAGTGAGATATCCTTCTGCAGGGACTGGTGCCTTCTGACCACATGACCAAAGTACCTGAGACAAAGTCCGGCCATTCTGTCTTCTAAGGAAGCTTCTGGCTGTACTTCTTCTGAGACAGATTTGTTTGTTGTTCTGGCAGTGCATGGTGTGTCCGTGGTGCTGTGCTAGTATTACTCAAGCAACTTCTGTTTTCAATCAGCTCCTATTTGAAGTAAATTTGTCCCAGAAAGACTGCTTGGTGTTTTGTGGATTCTGGCTCATGGATCCTCTATGTGTGTCAGAGCAGAGCTGTGCTTCATAGGGTTTTCAAAAACTGATTTTTTGGACACACGTCACCAGGCCTTTCTTCCAAGGTATCTCTGGATGGACTCAAACCTCCAACCTTTCAGTTAGCAGCCTACCATGTTATCTATTTGTACCACCCAAGGATTCTATAAACCTCTGAGACAGGTATTATCCTGCTGTACCCAGCCTGATCAGAGCATTGTACCATACAAAACCACCTCACTCCACAGGCTCATTCATTTTCTCACTTGCTCAAAAAACAGCTCTTCCTCAGAAAGAGATACTGCTGTAATTTGATATTTGAAACCCCTTCAGTTTTTATTCTGGCCTGAATTATTTCTTCTATGAAATTTACTTACAAAAAAAAAAAAAACTCAGGGGCAGGGGCCCCAGCCTCTTTTTGGTTCAAACACTTGAGCAGATTTAAAGGCACAGTTTCCAGAAACTTCACAAACTTAACTACTAGAAAAAAAGTAGGGAGGAAATCTTATAGAGGAAGGAGATAATGCAGAAGCTTCCGTTGGATTTCCCAGAGATTCTAAGGGAATGATCGTCAAGCATCAAGATGTGGTTTTGAGACTGTGACTTGGATGCATTGTGTAAGTGCTCTGTGCCTATTCCCCATCTTAAAACTAAACTAAATAACAGTTCTCACACTGTTGGAAAGACCACATGAGAGACAACTCACACAAAGCATCTGACTGGTAGTAGGTACTCAGCAGGCTAGCTGTTCTCACTTACAGGGGCTGGGACACCTATCAGCAGACTCTGGAATGAAGGTAACATAATGGACACCATGTACATGGTCTGTTGAATCAGGAAGATGCATAAGTGAAGGATGGGTCATAATGAAGAATTCATTTGCCTCTTAGGTGTTTTCTCCCAGAGACCTGAAGCAAAACTTTGGCTGGTAGCACATTCATGTCCTTAAGAAATTGTAGATTGTGAAGTTGATTAAAGAACTGAAGCCCTGCTTTAATTACCAGGGATTCGAAGGCAGAATTAACATTTTGTTGGGTAAGCAAATGGGAATGTACTGATGACCATATATAGATTTGGCAGATGATACTTCTATATAAATATTTATATGTGCTATAAAAATGTCCATATACGTAATGGAGCTAACAAGGAGCAAAGTTATTATGACTTCTTAGTCATACCAAACACCTTGAAGAAGTGAGTCACTGGGCTTGCAGGCTGTAAACAAACCATGGTCACAGGGGACACTAAGCTCAACTGGCAACACCACAGTATGCAAAAACATTGTTCTACATCTTACTTTGGTGTGTAGTGACTGTGGTCTTAAAATCTCGTAAGTGGCCATCTAAGATGTAACTATTGTTCTCTCCTCATCTATAGCAAAGAAGAGTAGAGAAAATCAAAGACACATGGAAACAATTAGTCCAAGGATCTAGTAGACCATGGGAACCTTAGCCTGCATGACACTGAGACCGGAAGAACTAGATGGTACCCAGCTACCACTGCCAATGATTCAGAACGGGATCAAAATAGGAGATCTTGTATAGAGTGGGAGAAAAATGTGGAACAGAACTCAAAATCATAAAAAAGACCAAGCTTACAAGTCTGATTAACCAGTGAAACCCCTGAGACTATGGCCCCTAATCACCCTTCAGACCTGGAATTGAACTCATTCCTGGGCCCTAACCTTCAGCCAAACAATGGACAGGCCTATAAACTGAAAAATTGCACGAGAGAGGTAGACTCCTTAGAATAATTAATCATGGGAGATCAGAAGGGCAGCACTTCAGAAAGCTCAGAAGGCATAAATACATGAGAAAGAAGAACACAGGGAAAAGGTAACCGTGGGGTGGAAATGAGGAGAGAGCTGCTACATTGTGAAGACTGCAATCAATGTCACAAAAAAAAAAAAAAAAAAGTGTATGAACTGTTGAACGAAAAACAAATTTGCTCTGTAAACTTTCACCCAAATCGCAATAAAAAGTTAAAAATAAATAAATAAAACTCTCTGAGACAGAAAAGGTGAGGGGGAAGAAAAAGAATTAACATTTTGTTGAAAAATACTGGAGTCTAACTTTTATTCTTGATCAGATGGAGAACTAAACTGCATCTTCTCAAAAGTGGGCTCCCATTGACACAAGTCGGAGGCTATTGCCATAGTTCAGGAGCAAACACATGAGTGAGTGGAGGGTGGTGGATGGTGGTCATGGGAAAAAAGGAAGGGGCGAGATACAAAAGAACATGGAAAGGCAAAATCCTAAGAGTTTCATAACTGATTTGAAATGGCAAGTGATTTTATTTTCCCCATTTTTAGCTAATGTGTCTTGATTCAATGTTTGTACAATAAATGTGTAACATTTATATAAAAATAATATAATTTTTTTTAAAAAATGTTAAAGTAAATGGACATATTTCTTAAAGCTGAAAGCATTAGCGATTACCCTAAGGCTTTAATTTTGAGTGCCTGGGAGAAAGCTGGTGCCATTCCTACAAGCTTACAACATCAACACAGACAAGTTGTTTGGAGTGTGGGTTGGAGAATGGTGAGGAATTTAGCAAGAGACTGTTGGTCTAATATGCCAGCGGCATACAGCAGCCACTGGCATAGATCAAGGGCTCAGTAAGGCTTGTGAAAGAGTAAATAAATGGTGTGACTAAATGCTCTGACAATTCAGGAGCACCAGAGAAAGCAGCTAAACCAGACCCTTCCTAACCCTCTTACACAAAAGACTGACATGAATGGGTTGTCACAGGAAACATGGATTCCATGCTGAATTTGGGAAACCTTGGGCAAAATTGCACACACACAAGTTTGAAAGGTGCAAGTTTGGAGGTTAATGAACAGTTAAAGGAAAAGAACCAGAAAGGAGAGAAGAACTGGATCCTGTCAACGAATTCTAATAAGGGTTCAAGTTGGACCAAGTCAGATGGGTACCCCAAGCAGACTGATAATTTATCATCCTCTCAGAAATTCATTAAAATATTGGCTAAACATTTATCTAGTTGAATGTCTGAGAGCTCCAGATGAGAAGGATATAGGAAGTGACAATACACAGTCCCTCCAATCATGTCCACAGCAATTCGGCCCTGGCCCACCCTTCCATACCCTGCTCAGCACAACAGCTGACAGTTTCCATATTCCTTAGAAGACAGTTCTGGAAACATCTATTGTACTCAGCATACCTCTTGGGATGACCAGCCCCCCAACCCCAAGCAGCACATTCAGAGATTTCTTTCCAACCTCATATAGTTTTCTCCCTGAGTGGACCTCTGGAAAATTTAGCATTGTCTTCCTTTCTCTCCCACTGCTGTTTTACTGACCTTTGGAGATTCATGTCCCAATGACTGACCTGCCCTGCTTGCCCTCCCTGGATCCTGCTTTGGCTAACATGTAAATGCATAAGATCAGTCCATTTCCACTACCATCACCATGCTCAAGACGGGAACCAAACTGCCCTCTTCCAACTTAAACCATGGTACAGCTGTTTATGGGGGGCAAGAGAGAGATATTTGTTTTCTCGGAAAAGGGTTTAAATTTTCAGCCATTTCAAAAGTTGTGATTGCAGAAAGGCGAGCATGCACGAGAGACACCCAGCCAAATCCTGTGGGGATGTGTCATGGCCCCACAACCCTTGGAAAAGGGGCCTGGAAGACCACTATGCTTTTCTGAAAGTGTCAGTGCACTTCCAGGGGTAGTCACAAATGCACCAGCAGACTCTGAACTGTGTTATCTGGCAACCTCCTCCGAATTGCTTTCCAAACCTGAGAGCAGCTGTGTGCTCAGTGTCTGCAGACTGGGATGGCTACATTCCCAGGTGAATCTCACAAATTTCAGCAACCAGGTTATCTTCCTCATCATACTGGCTTCTGGCTTTCCCCAAATTTTTCAGCAATGGAGACATTTTCTCTGCCACTATCTGCATCAGTGCCTCCACCTACAATCAAGATCAAGCCTCAGGGGAAGAATTCTGCTCAACTAACAATCAACCAATAAAACATCTCCATTATTCCCCTAACTCTTATCTGTCTTCAGTAAACTGTGAAGTCACTGAGTGACTCCAGAGGCTCACAGCCCACCCCCTAAACATGGATGCTTCTGTGACTAGTTACAAATATTGAGGTAGTGTGTAGTGTGTGGTACCTTAGAGGGGGTATTGAAAGCCACAAAGGCCATTTCCACACTCAAAGCAAATACAATCACTGTCCCATCCCTTCTGTTTAGAGGCCCCTTGGACAGACTTCAAGAAGCCCTGATAGCATAGAGTTTAAAGCGTTTGGCTGCTAATCAAAAGATCAGTGGTTTGAACCCGCTGGACACACCATGGGAGAAAGATATGGCAGTCTGCTTCCATAAAGATTACAGCATTGGCAACCCGATGAATCTATCCTACTCTGTCCTATATGGTCGGTATGAGTCAATGAGAATTGACTTGATGGCTGTGGGTTTGGCTTGATTGGCTTGGAGGGGCCCCTTTCCAAGTATAATATTCAAGAATGAGGCCCCATCTTCAAGGAGAATGTGATTTCTCTTCCTGGGTCAATTGTAGACGTGAAGTTTGGAGACCATTCTCCTTGGAAATAAGTCCAATTATTTTACAATTCTTTTGTAAATTCCAGAAATTACTAAAAGTAGTATAGCACATCCTATCTCCAGATAAGGAGCTCTGGTGGCACAGTGTTTAAAGCACTCGACTGCTTACCAAATTTAACAGTTTGAACCTACCAGCTGCTCCATTGGAGAAAGATGAGGCAGTCTGCTTCCATAAAGATTTATAGCCTTGGATACTCTCTGGGGCAGTTCTCCTCTGTTTATAGGGTTGCAATGAGATGGAATTGACTCAATGACAGAGGGTTTTGTTTTGGTTTATCTCCAGATAGGAGTCACTGAATGAACAGTTAATATGCTCAGCTAGTAACTAAAATGGGGCAATCCACTTCCGTAGTGGTACTGCCTTGGAAACCCAAGGAGGGGTCGCTATGAGTCAGGTCCGACTCGACGGCACATAACAACAACAACAACACTAACTGAAAAGTTGTGGGTTGAAGTACACCCAAAGGTGCCTCAGAAGGAAGGCCTGGTGATCTACTTCCAAAAAAAGCCACTGAAAATTCTACAAAGCACAGTTCTATCCTGATCCTCGTGGCATCACCACGAGTCAGAATCAACTATACGGCAATTGGTGGTTATTACCGCCAGATGGAAAAAGGAAATAATTAAGTGCCTCTAAGGATCAAAAGGGAGCTCTAGTGGCATAGTGCGTAAGGGACTTGACTGTTAAACAGAAGGCTGGCAGTTCAAACCCATCAGCCACTCCTCGGGAGGAAGGTTGGGCAATCTACTTCCATAGTGACACTGCCTTGGAAACCCAAGGAGGGGTTGCTATAAGTCAGATCCTACTTCACGGCAGTGAGTTTGGATTTTTGGTTTTTAAAGATCAAAGTATGATATCGTTTAAAAAAAAAAAAAAAAAATCCCAGACAAAACAAATTCTAATTCTACATTTTAGAGGAAATGTTTAGAGGGGAAGGATCAGAAATTAAACAGAGAGGGTAGGATCTATGGTTTTAGAATAAAAGAGAAAAAGATGAACTGCATCCTCAAAAGAGTTTTGAGTTTGAACTTACCATAATTTTTATTATATTTTATTACATATATTATTTATTATCAGGCAATTTTTTGAACCTTACTATGTGCCATGTATTGCTTATAGATTTTACAAGCATTAGCTCATTACTTTTATTTAATCATTGCAGCAAACCTATGAGGAAAAATGCTTTTCTTATCCTCATTTTATTCCTCAGGAAATTAGACAACTTGTCCAGAGTCACAGAACTAGAGATGGCAGAACTAGGATTTTATCCAGGTCTTTCTGGATCCAAAGCCAGTTCTCTTAATCACTGCCAAATTATCTTCCAAAGAAGAATAAAAGTTCACATAAATAAAAAATATTGCTAATTCTGCACAGCCAAATAGGAAGAAGATATTTGCATGTGGATATAAAAGTTCAGAGGAAATAATGCAAAACTATAAAAGTATAAATTTTAAAGAACAGTGGAACTGTAGTGATTAAATTAACTAGTTGAAATGATTTTGTTTGTTCCAATAAAAAATAAAAACTTTCTTTACTAAAAGTTCACCATTCTTGCCTAGAATGAAAAAAAAAATGTTCTAGAAATATCCCAGATACTTCAGCCTTTGGAGTTTTGCTTTAATTTTAGTAAGACGCAGTGCTTCAAACATCTACCTCACTGTGAGACACACATTGGTAACACAGGTGGGAAAATAATGGGTGCAAATAAAAACCACCCCAGTTGCCATTGACTGCATAACAGACTCACGGCTATCCCATGTGTGTCAGAAGCGAGCTGTGCTCCACACGGTTTTCAATGGCTGATATTTCTAAAGTAGATTGGAAATCAGAGATCATCTCCAAAGGTAAAAGATACCCAGGCTAGAAAGAGAAGTATGTTTGCACAGAGTAGAAAACCCTCTTTTGTAAGGCAATGACTCAAGCACTTGGCTGATAACCAAAAGGTCAGCAGTTCAAACCCACCAGCCAGTCAACAGGAGAAAAGACCTACTGATCTTCTTACATCCCAGGAAACTCGATGGGCAGGCAGTTCTACTCTGTCCTATATGGTCATTATGGGTCAGAATCAATTCAACTGCACCCAACAACAGAAAGTCTTCCAGGATCGACCATCTCCACCAATCTCTGTAGCCTCTTGTTCACACCACTGTGCATTATGCCAATAAAAGGCAATACTTTGAGGTGGTTAAGAAAACAAACTCAAAACCAGTCTGTCTAGCATTGTATCCCAGCTCCTTAACTTATTCAATACATCAAGGTCTCTGCCCCTCGCTTTCCTCATCAAGCAATGAGAGTAATAATAATAATGCCTATCCCATGGGGTTATTGTAAGAATTCAATGAGATAATACATACAACGGGGCAGTAGTGGCCTGGTGGTAGAATTCTTGCCTTCCATAAGGAGACACAGGTCCATTTCTGGCCAATGTACTTCATGTGCAGTTACCATCCACCAGTGGAGGCTTGCAGGTTGCTATGATGCTGGGCAAGTGTCAGCATAACTCCCGGACTAAGACAAGGAAGAAAAACCTGGAAATCTACTTCCAAAAATCAGCCAATGAAAATTCTATGAGTCACAATGGTCTGATTTACAACCATTCATGGGGGTGGCATGACATTTAGCAGCACTTCATTCCCCTGTTCATAGGGTCACCATGATTCAGGGACCAAGTCAACAGGAGCTGACAAGAACAACAAATGTATACAAGGTGATTGGAATTTTTTCCAACAAATGATAAGCAAAGGGGGGAAAAAAAAAAAACTCACTGCCATCAACTTGGTCCCAAGTCATAGCGACCCCTCCTTGGGTTTCCGAGGTGGTATCTCTACAGAAGTAGATTCCCTAATCTTTCTTCCTTCTGAGGAGCACTTGTTGTTGTTGTTGTTGTTTGCCGTTGAGTTGGCCCCGACTCATAGAGACCCCTCCTTGGGTTTCCGAGGCAGTATCACTACAGAAGTAGGATTGCCCAACCTTCCTTCTGAGGAGTGGCTGGTGGATTTGAACCGCCAGCCTTCTGGTTAGCAGTCAAGTGCCTTAAGCACTACGCCACCAGAGCTCCTAACAAATGATAAAGTACTGTATAAATGTTTGTTGTTCTTACTATCATATGTTCGAAGTGATTAATTAAACTGAGTCTCTCCTTACATCTTCTATAACAGAAGCAAGCAGCATCTAAGTTCCCAACAGAAAGTCTTGAAAAATCCAAGGTTAGATTTTACTATTTTCTCTTAAAGGTCCTGGGGAAATGGCAAAAGTTTAATTAGATTTGTTCTCAGAAACAAAAATTGATTTCCTTTTTCAATAATTCTATTAATTGAATCACTTCCTCTACCCCAGCCAAAGGCCAGAACATTGAAGAACAAATTCCAGTCTTTGTCACTTAAATAAGATAATCTTGTATCACCTTGTCGATAGGAGCACCTGTTACCAGTAGTTCAGAGACATCACTACATTTGCTGCTGATACATATTCTAAACCAGTTGCCACAGCGTCAATTCTGACTCACAGTGCCCCTGCGTGTGTCGGAGTGGAAGTGCACTCCATAAGGTTTTCAATGGTTGATTTTTCAGAAGTAGATTGTTAAGATTTTCTTCTACAGTGCCTCTGGATGGACTTGAACCTCCAACCTTTCAATTTGCAGCCAAGCACTTGAACAGTGTGCATCACCCACAGACTCTGATGTATCTTATATCACCTCCCAAGTAACGAAAACAACGCAAATACAAACCACCTACGTATGGAAAACTATTTTTAAAATAGCAAAAAGTGATAACACATAATGCTGACAGAGTTGCAGTTAAGTAGACACTCAAACATAATTTTGGAGTAACAGTATAAAATATTTCAACACTTTTGTGAAGCACCATGTCAAAATGCTTCAAGGACCGTCAAAATGTTTGCAACCCTCTAACTATAAACTTGAAAGAAGAGCAAATTTCAAAATATAAAAACTAGACATGAAACTTTTCAGCAGAGTTATTTGTAGGAAAGTAAATTATGGAGTCTCCACAGTATGAGCTACTTTCTTTCCTTAATTTTAAGATAGCATTTTTGGTAAATTTTCCATATTTCTGAAACTGGGATGCATCTTATATTCACTGTATACATGTTGTTGTTGTGTTGCTATGTGCCGTTGAGTTGGATATAAGCTGTAATATTTCTTTTCTTCTTTGAAAAGCTGTTACAAAAGCAGTGGTGTCCCTTAAAATCCATGACATCTTCTGATCAAGAAAGTGCAGCATTGTGCACTCATTAGAGTATAACCATAACTCTATAGTTACAGAGACAATGTAGAAACATAAAAATACAGAATACAACTACATTAAGTTGTGTAAGATTAGGGTCTAGAGTAGAAAGGAAATGTGGAGGGATACAGCTTGGTTTGCAAGTAATGTTTTTCCTTCCTTTTGCTTGGAATTCCACTAATGTTACTATGATGTTAAACATGTGATAATATTTGTTTTTTGTTTTTTTATTTTTAAAAAAGAAAGAAACAAGCCTTCTTTGAGACTCAATTCCCGTGAAAACTTGGCCCAAAATACCATAAATAGTATGGGAGTGAAAATCCAACTAAAAGCTCTGTTAACCATAGAAATGGAAGCTCAACAGTTTTATGTCTTTACACTCCAGTTGGGCAATCTACTTCTGTAGTGATACCTCCTCGAAAATCCAAGGAGGGGTCTCTATGAGTCGGATCCTACTCGACAGCAGTGCGTTTGGTTTTGGTTTTAGGGATTGAGTAGGGGCGGGGTGAGGAGAAGACGGACAGTGTTAGCACTGAGTATACCCACTCCTTGGTTTCACACTATGAAAACTTCAGTCATTTGGGAGGAAATCTGAAACCAAACCAAATCCCAAAGTAGATTATGAAACCTGTTCACATTGTGAACCTACTACCATGTAGGCCACAGAAAGCTGGTCTCCGCAGAAAGGAAGAAGAAGGAAGATAAGGCACCAGAGACAGGACATATGTTCAAAAGTGAGAAGCAGGTCAAGAGGTCGATGTGGAGGTAAGAGACAAAAAGGAGGGAAAAGTAATGAGAAAAGAGAGAATGTAATAGAGCATTCCCTAGGACACACACAAATATGAAATAAATATTTGTTAAAGGCTTCATAAGTAGAGGAATGACTTATAAATGCTGAAACGCTAACACCATGGCTGACACATAGCAGGTATTCAATATTTGATTCAGTCATTCATTCATTCATTCATTCACTCAATAAATATTTACTGGGCATCTGTTAGGTGCCAGGCAATTGTATCATCAAAGGAGATGAAAGCACTGAACAAAACAGACAGAAATCCATGCCCTCAAGGAGGTTATATTCTGATGAGGATAGGTGCCAGGCAGAAAGGGGGATTGAGGTGACTGACAATAATAACAAATAAGTAAAACATGTGAGGCATTAGAAAGTGATATATGCCTCACAGGTAATGCAAGAGTCAAGAGTCCAGGGGGATGGAAGTGCTTGGGGGATAAGAGAGAGCTTCGTCATTTTAAATAGGGTGCTCAAGGAACACCTTACTCTGAAGGTGAGACTTGACAAAGACTTGGAGGAGATGCAAGAGAAAGCCATGTGGACATCTAAGGAAGGAGCATTCAAGGGAGAGGAAACAGCAAGTGCAAAAGCCCTGAAGTGGTAATGTACTGAGCATGCTCAAAGAACAGCAAGGAGGTCAGTGTGGCAGGAGCCGAGGGATGAGTGCAGAGAAGGAGGAAAAGGGAAGGTCTCTGAGACCATTTGGACAGCTAAGGCTTTCACTCAGTGAAGTGGGGAGCCACAGACGAGGTCTGAACAGAGGAGCGACATAACCATTTAATTGGATCTCTCTATTGCTGTGTTGAGAATATTCTATAACGAGGAAAGGAGAGAAGCAAGGTCAGTTAGGAGCCTATTTTAATAATCCTTTTAAGGGACTTGGACCAGAGTGATTGGGAAATGAAGTAAGAGGTGGCTGGACCTTGGGGATATTTTGAAGATAGAGCCATCAGATTTTATGGGTGAATTGGAATTGAGTTTGATAGAAAGAGGGGTCAAGGATGGCTCCCAAGCTCTTGGGTCTAAGCACATGGAAACTGGGGTTCCCATATGTGGAGATGGGATGGCTGCAGAAGGAGAAGGTTGGAATGGAGAAGATCAAGGGTCTAGTTTGGGACATTATAAGTAAGCCCCTGGAGATGCATACCATGCTTGGTAAAGTAGAGGATCAGGGGGACAAGAAAGAAAGAAAGAAAAGGGCAGGGGGAAGACACTCAACAAAATGGATTGACACAGTGGCTGCAACAATCAGCTCAAGCTCGGGAAGCGTTGAGAGGATGGCACAGGCCTAGGTAGTTTTTTGTTCTGTTGTATGTAGTGTGACTATGAGTCAGAGCCAACTGGACCGCACCTCACAACAGCCACCACAAACTAGTCAAAGTTAACCAGTAAACTGGAGCTTAGGCTGAATGAACACCTGAACAAAGAACAGAAAAACTACAAATTAAATTTGAGAATGAGACAAAAAGACAGAGAGAGTCAGAAAGCCATTCCAAACCCCACCCCCTCACACACACACACACACACACACACACACTGCCATCAAGTAGATTCGCACTCATAGCTACCCGTATTGCGTTTCCAAGGCTGTAAATCATTAGGGAAGTAGATTGTCTCATCTTCCACCCACGGAGCAGGTGGTGGTTTGAACCGCCAGCCTTCTGGTTTGCAGCCAAATGCCTTACCCACTATGCCACCAACGTGCCTTAATACATTAATAATTATAAAAGAGGGAGATTAAAAAAAAAAAACAGGAAGAGCCTGCAAAACAGGGAAGAGAAAGAGAGTGAGAAATGAGCTGCTTCGGCCAGGTTAAGTGCCCAGCTGCCAGGGGCTGGGAACCCTCCCATCTGGGGAGGGCTGAGCTGCTCTCCCACACCAACTATGAGCCTGGATCTGCCATTGTGTGACTCTGTAAACACTGGTGACATGATGATTTCCTGCATGTTTCTCTAAAATCCGATCATTCCGGCTGGGCTGTCAGATTCTTGGAAATCGGAAAGCTGGTCACAGAGCACAGGAGCCTGCTTTCTGTATCACCTGCTGTCAGGCTGGCCTGCGCCCTAACAGCAGCATCCGCTGGGGTAGGGATTAGCGGCGAGGTCTCTCCTCAGCACTTCTGACTCAGGCAGGTTGGGAACGGCTGGTCACCATGCATAAGCAGCATGAGGGAGACATGGATACAGAGAGAGGTAGGGAACGCCCCTGTCAGCAGCTCTCCTTGCTCTTGCTTCAGAGTTAGGAGGGAAGGCTGATTTATACCAAAGAACCAGCTTCTCTGGACTGATCCCGGGAAAGCTGTATCTCACAGCCTTGCCCCTTGAGTTCAGTTGTTGGCTCCATGCTTCCACATCAAAATTGGAGAGAACTGAAGTCACCTCAGTATCATCTCTTGGGGCCTGGGCCTGCTCTGCACTTACTTGCTATGTCATCTTAGGCAAGTCACCTCTCCGTGCTCAGCAGTCTCTTTTGGAAAAGGCAGATAATTAGCCGTGCCAGAAGGCAGGACGCTGGGCCAGATGATCTGGCACGGGCCCTTCCGGCTCAAAGACGTACGAGTGTGTGATGTTTATACACAGTGAAAGGCACAAGGGCAGGCGTGCAGAGAAGTGCACCAGGAGCAGGTGTGCTCTGTCACCCTCCCGTACCTTCTCCGAGTGGAACTTCTTATGATCCTTTCAGTTATCCGTCATGGGGCAGTCAAGTCTTTAAAATACTCTAGTTCATTTTAAGGAGTCCCTGAGTGGTACAAAGAAGAGCCCTAGTGGCACAGTGGTTAAGCATTCAGCTGCTAACCAAAAGGTTGGCTGTTCAAACCCACCAGCTGCTCTGTGGGAGAAAGAGGTGGCAGTCTGCTTCCATACAGCATAGGAAACTATGGGACAGTTCTATTCTGTTCTATAGGGTTGCTATGAGAATCAATTCAACAGTGGGTTTGGTTATTTATTTGTTTACAGGGTGCTACAAAAGGTTAAGCATTCAATTTACTAACAGAGAGAAAGGCGGTTTGAACCCACCCTGAGGCACCTAAGAAGAAAGGCCTGGCAATCTGCTTCTGAAAAGGCACAGCCATGAAAACCGTCTGGAGCACATGCCTACTCTGCCACACGTGGGGCACCATGAGGCAGAATCAACTCCATGGCAAGGAATAGATATGTTAAACAGAGGGACTGAATACAGAGGACTGTTTACTCAGGAGATGGAAGAACCCCTAGTACTCCCTTACCTGCAACCTTGGCTCCCTCACCAGACCTCCAAATCCCAGCCTGCCTAGCACCCCAGGGTCCTCCTTATGTGCGAGGGGCAACTGGGCATTGATGGTACATCTGCAAGCAGGTTAAGGAGAGGAGAACACAAGCATCGAAGTTGGTGGGGGGTGAAAAACAAGGAGAAGGGCGAACGAATAACTTGCAAGGTTGCCTAGTAACGGAAAGGAACATTTCTCCCTCCTCCTGGCTTCCACATGGAAAAGATTTCCCCAGGAAACAGCTCGCTTTCCCTCCCCCTCACAAGGGGAAAAGGGAATGGTTCATTTGTTTGGATTTCAACAGAATAACTGAGCATGCTCAGCTTAACTCGGTTGCATCCTGTCTTGAACAAGAGCTGCCCTCAGGAAGCTGGCATCCCTTGTCAGTCCAGCAAGCACCCATGGGTGAAGGAACATCCTGTGATGACTGGGTGGATAAGTCTTCCTAAGACTGGAGTATAGTGGCGAGCTATGTGTTTCTCATGTCTAAGCCCCATTCCCTAGTATCATCTCCAGTGGAAATAAAGAAAATACCTGGTCTCCATTTTGACACTTTTACTACTCCTTAAAGGCAAGGAGGGTGAGACTTCATTTCGCTTACTTGAAAAATGAAATCAGGAAGGACCAATTCCTGGAGAACATCCTGCTTCATAAAGTAAAGCATCAGCAAAAAAGAGGAAGACCCTCGATGACATGGATTGACACAGTGACTACAACAATGGGCTCAGACATACCTAGTAGTGTGAGGATGGTGCAGGCTGGGACAGAGTTTCGTTCTGTTACACATAAGGCCACAGTGAGTTAGAACAGACTCAATGGCACCTAACAACAGTTATTTAGTTTATTTTAAATCCATGTACAGAATCAAAGTAGGACCTCTCAGAGACTGCTAATAAGAAGGATCAACACTTCTCTCTGACCCAATGCTTTCTCATTGCACCCATTACAATTAACACAGAATTATCCAATCAAGGCTATAAATTGTCCCTTTTATCAAAAGTAGGTATTTATCAGGAAAAGTTCATCTTTTTTTTTTAACCTGTGGATTTATGTTCCTCCTCCAGCTATTGTAGGAGCTTTGGTGGCACAGTGCCTAAGACATTTGACTGTAAACCAGAAGGCTGGGAGTTCAAATCCACCAGCCACTCCTCGGCAGGAAGGTTGGGCAGTCTACTTTCATAGTGATACTGCCTTGGACCCAAGGAGGCATCGCTATGAGTTGGATCTTTTGGTCCAGTTATTGTCAGGTCACTTGGGGAATTTATTAAAAATGCAGATGTCCAGGCTTCAACTCCTAGAGTTCTGAGTCAATAACTATATCTTTTACAAGCACCCCAAGGGTACAACTGAGTTGAGCTAAGTATGCTCCCACACTTTGGGGTCAAGATCTATAACCAGTGTTTCTCATCCTGGTTGCACACTGGAAAAAATGAAAAGCTTTTTAAAAAAACACTGATGCCTGGTCCCCACTCCCAGAAATTCAGATATAATTGGTTAGGGGTGAAGCTTGATGTCTTAGTTTTTTTTGTTGTTGTTGTTGTTGTTAGGTGCCTTCGAGTTGCTTCTGATTCATAGTGACTCTATGTACAACAGAATGAAACATGACCTGGTCCTCCACCATCTTCACAATCACTGTTAGGTTTGAGTCTATTGTTGTAGCCACTGTGTCATTCTTTCTCATTGAGGGCCTTCCACTTTTTGCTATCCCTCTATTCTACCCAGCGTGATGTCCTTCTTCAGGGACTGGTCCCTCCAAACAACACATCCAAAATATGTAAGACGAAGTCTCACCATCCTCACTTCTAAGGAGCATCATGGCTACACTTCTTCCAAGATAGACTTGTTTGTTCCTCTGGCGGTCCATGGTGCATTCATTATTCTTCACCCAACACCATAATTCAAAGGCATCATTTCTTCTGTGGTCTTCCTAATTCATCGTCCAACTTTTACACACATATGAGGCAACTGAAAATACCATGGTTTGGGTCAGGCGTACCTTAGTCCTCAAAGGGACATCTTTGCTTTTTAACACTTTAAAGAGATCTTTTGCAGCATATTTTTCCAATATGATATGTCATTTGATTTTCTGGCTGCTGCTTCCATGGGCACTGATTGTGGATCCATATAAAATCTACCTAGACCAAGAGGCAATCACTCATTCAAACAGAGCAAAGGAATATTGTGGAAAAGATATGAACCAGGATTGTTTCTTTTCACCTCTGGTGGCGTAGTGCCTAAAGCATTTGACTGCTAACCAGAAGGCTGGCGATTCAAACCCATCAGCCACTCCTCAGAATATAGACTGAATAAACCAAAAGAAAACAAAGTCACTGCCATCGAGTCGATTCCGACTCATAGCGACCTCTCCGTGGGTTTCCAAGGTGATATCGCTATGGAAGTAGATTGCCAAGTTTTCCTTCTGAGGAGTGACTGGTAGATTTGAACCACCAGCCTTCTGGTTAGCAGTCAAATGCTTTAGGCACTATGTCATCAGAGCTCCCAAAATAAGACAAGTGAGTAGTTTTAAAGGATAGAAATTTATATTCTTACAATTCAGAAAGCTAGAAATCCAAATTCAGGGCACTGGCTATAAGGAGCGGTCCTTTCGAGCCTTTTTCAGCTTCTATTGATGGTGCCCCATAGGGTTTTGGAAACTATAATTTTTATGGGAGCAGATCACAGGTCTTTCTCCCACAGAGCCATTGGATGAGTTCAAACTACTTTCAATAAGTAGCCAAACACTTCAATGTTCAGCTTCTAGCAGCTGGCAGTCCTTGGAGTTCTTGGGCTTGTAGACTTGTAGACTCGTCTGCCTCCAATATCTTCCAACAGTTCCATCTTCCCCATGTCGGCTTCCTTGCTTCTGAGACTAATCCACTCTTTATAGATCTCAAAAGTTGATTAGATTTAAGACACACCCTACACTGATAAAGGAACTCTGGTGGTATAGTGCCTAAGGCATCTGACTGCTAACCAGAAGGTTGGTAGTTCAAACCTACCAGCCACTCCGGGGAAGGAAGACTAGGCAATGTGCTTCTGTGAAGATTTACCACCACAGAAACCCAAAGGGGGTCGTTATGAGTCAGAATCAACTCGATGGCAGTGAGTTTGTTTGTTTTGTTTTGTTTTGTTTTATTGTCTACACTGATGTGAACTCTTTAACATAACAAAGAAAATCCTACTCATAAATGAGGTTACATCAACCACAAATACATTGTTGGGTGCCTCAGAGTTGGTTCCAGCTCATGGCTACCCCATGTGACAAAACAGAACTTCCCTGTAAGATTTTTTCAGTGTAATTTTTACAGAAGCATGGCACTAGGTCTTTCTCCCACACAGCTGCTAGGTGGGTTTGAACCACCAAACTTTTAGCTAGCAGCCAAGCACTTATTGTTGTGCTCCCAGGGCTCCTTCCCACAGATATAACATTGTTGTGTACCACTGAGTTGATTCTGACTCAGAGCAACCCTGTGTGGTTAGGAATCCAACACACGTAGGAAGCTGGGTTTTTCAAAGCTTTCCAGGTGATTCTAATATGGGGTCTGGGCTGAGATTCACTACTGTACCCTTCAAAAAAAGTTTTTCCTCTGTAGGCTTTGTTGTTTTTGATAGCAGGGAAGGCCTTGTGTTCATTGGCCATCTCCTCTGGTCTCTGGAATCCCTGTTCTTCTCAAGGAAGCAACAAGGGAGATAGCTGAAGGCATTTTAGAAATGTAGACCAAAATCCCATAGTCCCAGCAGCAGCCTCAGAGCACGTTTCCATGCTATGACAGCCCAGCTCCCATCCCATCTTGTTCCATTGTGGTTCTAACCTGCTTTCAAATGAAGTGTAATTTACATCTATTTAACTAGAAGTATTGGTGTTATTACCATTGCAATCCTATTGATTGCAGTGCCGTTCTTAGCAACACATTCCAATTTTATCATCCTTAGTCATTCTTGCTTGACTACTTGTGTATAAACAAGCCCTGGTATTTAGACTAGCACACACTGTAGGGTGAGAAGGATCATCATCAAATCCAGCCTGCCTATGAAATGAAAACAGAACAGCAAAAACACCCCTCTTCAGAGAGTCTTCTCTTGGTTCTCTAGATTCTCCTTCTGGGAGTAGGCATGGATAAGACAAGGATCTGAGGGCAAGTTTAATGGCAGTCATTTCCCACCTTACATGGACTGATTCATTTTAAAGATGAAGGATGTGAGCACCAGAGACATAAATTAACAGACCTAAGGCCATGACAGGAGCTCAGATAGTACAGCCGTTAAGGGATTTGGTTGCTAACCAAAAGGTTGGTGGTTCAAACCCACCAGCTGTTCCATGGAAGAAAGGTGAAGCAGTCTGCTTTGTAAAGATTACACTTTGGAAACCCTATGGAGAAGTTCTACTCTATCCTATAAGAATGTTGTGAGTTGGAATTGACTTGAGGCCGTGGGTTTGGTTTTTATGGTTTTTGAAGGCCATCAGCTAGTTGCTGGTGGAGCAGAAAGGAAAACTTTCTCTTCCTTACTCCATACCTTGTGCCCTTGGAACCACCCATGCAGTGCCTTCCTTTTCCCAGGATTTGGTCTCCAATTTGGGCCACGAGCACATGGAGAGAAGGAAGGAAATTCAGAAACAGAAGATTGGTTCAAGGGTGGAATGAGTCTGAGCTGTATAAGAAGAGAAAGGGAGCTGTACATAGAAATTAGAAAAAATCTAAAAGTGGAAGATAGCATCTTATTATCTACAGCCGAACGGTATTGGGCTTGGTAGGCATAACTGCACGTGTTAAATAAGTTGGCTCAGTATTCATTTCAAAATATGATCTGAAAAAGGGGAGGCTGTGATGAAGGGTTATGTCTTCCTAGGAGAGGCCTGGGTAAGGGTAGGGAACCAGGCAGGTCATACAACTTATAGCAAAGAAGAAAAGGTTGCAGTATTTGACAAGGGATGATGTGACTGTAACTTTATCATCATACTCCAGGGATGACTCTGAAGGATCTCATCAGGTATGGAAGAGGAAAAGAATAAAAAAAAAACTAAAGACTGACTCAGAGCAAGAGGTAAGAGAGCAGCTACAGGGAAAAAAGAGTTCTGCAGGGCTTCCAAGAGAGAGTTCAAAGTGTAAAGCCTAAAACCCAAATCTCTTATGATGTGGATGCTGTTGTTGTTGTTGTTGTTGTTTGTTTGCTGCTGTCAAGTCATTTCCAACTCATGGCAACCTTATGCAAAACAGACCAAAGCACTGCCTGATCCTGGGCCATCTTCATGATCTTTAGTATATTTGAGTCCTGTTGGACAATACTCTATTGTGATCCACATTTTTTGAAAGTAGATTGCCAGGAGTTTCTTCCTAGTCCGTCTTTGGAAGCTGTGCTGAAACCAGTCCACCTTGACCCTGCTGGTATTTGAAATGCCAGTGTCATATCTTCCAGCATCATTTTAATACATAAACCACCACAGTACAAAAAAGGTGGGTGGTGGCTTTATGCCTATCTCTTTAGCCTCTTGTTCTTACAGTCCACAACCAAAATCATCTCCCCAGCTCTGGACTATATGCTAGAGGGAAACATAATAGTGCACTGGTACACAAGGAGAGTCTTTGATGGAAGCCTGGCTCTACCATCATTCGCTGTCATACTACCATAGCTACTTTACTTCCTTATGCATCATGTACCTTGGGATCTTGACCTATATATTTCATGAAAAATTCCAGGCCATTCAAGCCCTCAGATATTTAGCATTCTAAACAGTCTAGTCTAGTCTCTCTCCTAAGGGCTTCGAGCACAAAGGATTCTCCTCGATACCCAGAGACCCAAGAGAGGTATCTTCCAAAGGTTCAATCCCAGAAGTCTTAAGAGGTAGAGTTCAAGTTTTGAGACTTTACCAAGACTACAAGAATTTCTAGAAAAGAAACTACAAACTTTCCCAAATTAACTGTCCAAAACTATTTCCAGAAGTCTCAACCAAGGAAGAAACTATTTCCATAAAGGAATATGAAGAGTAAAGTTTGGGTGTGCCATTAAATATTATTTGGGTATCTGAGGAATGTACTTTTTTCTTTCTTTCTTGCCAACTCAAAATCCAGTCCTTTTCTCGTCAAATATAATACTGCCAGAGTGAAACTGACAAGACATACAATAAAGTTGAGGAAGAGAAGCACAAAGACCTAGATAGCAACCTATTTATTTTCCAGGGGAAAACAGTAACAACTATTCTAGCAAAGAAAATAGCCCTGCATTTGGTCATTGTTTTTTCTCTGTTTTCCCTTCAATTTAAAAGAAAAACTTTTCAAATTCACACAAAATGATACACACTGTCTGCTTTTCTGTGACAGTCTTCAAATATATAACCTTTTGGGTCACCAACAAACACTTTTTTGAAATATGTCTCAATCTGTCTTTCCGTGTGACAATGAAATTACCAGACAGTTCAGCATGTGACATGACTGAATTAGGCTGTAGCTGACCAACCATTATCATACTCCACTCTTTATTTCCTGAGAAGGGAGAAAAATAAATCACTAGAAAAATCCTAGGACAGAATCCCACCTGATTACTTGTGTAAGTGAGGGACCCAGTGGGGTTACATTGTTCCCTTCTCTGAGATCTCAGATCAGCTTAAGCACTGATGCAGAAACGGGTTTGCTTAAACTCCTCTGTCACTACTTTGCCAGCCTCCAATTTGTGACTCCATTAGTTACATATACATGTCCAATTCCCTTTAGACTGGCAGGGAATATCTTGGAATGTCTTCAGACTAAAGTTATGTAGAAGTATTTGACCTTTTTAAGAAACACTGATCAAATTTGTCTTCAATATTTCACTATATCACAGGAACAATCATAAAAGACATATAAAACTTCAATCACTAGTGGGATCAATAAGCTGCCCCCCTGGGGGCGGGAATGTGTGTGTGTGTGTGTGTGTGTGTCTGTTGTTCTGGTTCCCTAGTGCCGCTCTGACAAGAAATATACCACAAATGGGATGGCCTTAACAAGTAGGAGTTCATTCTTACAATTTGGAGGCTTTAAGTCCAAGTTCAAAGTGCCAGGCTCTAGGGGCTGGGTGAAAGCCCCTCAACCTTGGGGTCCAGCTCTGCTGCCTGCTCCCAGCCCATTGGAGCTAGAGGTGTTTCTTCACTCAGACAGCTGCTGGCTGCTGAGGCTGAGAAGCCCCAAGTTGACAAGTGAAAAAGCACAGTCTTGATGTTACCAAACCACACGGCAGGCCATTAACTTAAGTCCATTGTAAGTCCCAAGGTTGGCAGAGTATAGCAGGCTGCTGAGCAACGACACAGCTACATGCAGGGTCCAAGCGTGCCATAGGCTAGAGACCATTCTCAAAACTTCTCCTTATATACAGGACACATACCCAAAGGCAGCTACTCAGCTGCTCCCAGTAGATTCCACCATGGAGTTGATTACCAGTCTCATCATGGGGAATACTACATCCAGTTGCCCAGACACTCAGCCAGGTCTAGCCAAGTTGACATACAAATATAACCATCACATATGTGTGTGTGTATGTGTGTGTGTGTGTGTGTGTATATATATATATATATTTGTTGTTGTTGTTGTTGTTTGCCGTCGAGTCGGCCCCGACTCATAGCGACCCCTCCTTGGGTTTCCGAGGCAGTATCACTGCGGAAGTAGGATTGCCCAACCTTCCTTCCGAGGAGTGGCTGAACCGCCAGCCTTCTGGTGAGCAGTCAAGTGCCTTAGGCACTATGCTATATATACCAAAAACCAAACCAAACTCACTGCCATGTGGTCGGATCCAACTTATAGCAACCCTTCTTTGGGTTTCCAAGGCAGTATCACTAGAGAAGTAGATTGCCCAACATTCCTTCCAAGGAGTGGCTGGTGGATTTGAACCACCAGCCTTCTGGTTAGCAGTCAAATGCCTTAGGCACTATGCCACCAGAGCTCCTGCCATACACACACACAGCCACACACACACACACACACACATAATACATACAACCAGTTACCATCATGTCAACTGCAACTCACGGTGACCCTTTGTGTGTCAGAGTAGAATTAGGGCTTTGAATGGCTGATTTTTTGGAAGTAGATTGCCAGGCCTCTTCCAAGGTGCCTCTGGAAACCATCAACCAAACCCAAACCACTGACCTTTTGGTCATCAACAGAGCACGTTAACCATTTGCACCGCCCAGACACTCCATATCATACATACAAATTTTTTTTAAAATTCAGGCAGACAGGCTGCTATGACCTTAGTAAAATTGGTTTAGATCTTCCCCTAGTGCAGAGAAGTTGGTTTTTAAGGAGCTCTGGTGGTATAGTACCTAAGGCATTTGACTGCTAACCAGAAGGCTGGTGTTTCAAACCC
>NW_006921933.1:1272575-1315085 GCF_000298275.1 Orycteropus afer afer
CTTCCGTAGTGATACTGCCTCGGAAACCCAAGGAGGGGTCGCTATGAGTCGGGGCCGACTCGACAGCACATAACAACAACAACAACAATTATAGCATTGACCATATTTTCATACATTTTTTTATTGCTTTAGTTCAAGGAAAGCAGAGCCTCAAGGAAAGGGGTCAAAGACAGGTAATTTGATGAAGAGATGAAGACTGGGGAAATCCAGGCAGGCAGAAGTTGACTGAGAGTGCCCCTTCGTGGCTACAGCACCTACTAAGGGTGACTCCCCAGGCTGCCTGAGGGCCCTGGGGCCTTGGAAGTCCACCATCACTGCTTTTCCCTGTTCTGTTGGGCCCACTTTCTTCTTGAGGAAACCTCAGAAACAATGTATCTCTGAAGATCCTTTGGAATTTGTAGAAACTTCCAGAAAAGTCTTATGAAGGAGCAGACTCAAATAAAACAAGATTTGAGAATTTCTCCTCCCACCCAAAACCAAGAAATAAACTTAATCTAAAAAGTCATGCAACAACCAAGTAAATACGTGATGTGATCTGCTGGCTTGTTCATGTATCATAAACATTTCACAGTACACATCTGTGTGTTTGGTGGCAGTGGTGGTGGTGGTGGTGGTGGTGTCTCTTAACTGGGTTTACAGGAAACTCAGACATTGTCCCAAAGAAATGGCAACCAAAGACCCAAAGAAGTAACTGGGGGAAAATGCATACCTAAAGAACTTCCTACATGCATGCCACACTCAAGAGGCATTAAGAGCTGAAAATTCCCTAGGTGACCTGCATGGAGGAGGCTTACTCACACACACTTCCACTTGAAGACCTTCCAAACATGTCTCTTCTCTCTCCAGAATGCAGCTACCACATGGTCAATGAGATTTTCTATAAATTTGCTTCAGTGGTCACACAGATTTAAAAAAAAAAAAAAATTAATAGCCTATGCAATTAGGGCTAAAAACCAAGAAGTTAAAGTGCTTACAAGGCAAATAATTTAAAGATGCAGGATAAAATCAGAAACAGAATTCAAATGGTCCCAGACTAAGAATTTATAAAGATCAAGTCCTGACCTATAACAGAAATGAGAAGTTTATAGGGGACGTAATTCAGAAAGGCAGGGGAGGCTGATACACATAACACAAAGAATGTCAGGTTAAGGATTTAAATCTCCGTCTGGCAGAGTCGTGAAAACCAATACAATAATGCGAGAGAGAAGGAGAGGAGAAACAGAGACGTGCTGTGCAAATCTAGTGCGGCTTAGAACTTGGGCTGCATAATTAGTCCATGTTGTAATTAAGAATCTAGAGGGCCTATTGAAATGAAAGCACAATGGACAGATTTGGATTTTGCTTCATTGAAGCCAGAATGCTTAACACAGTAAGAGTTTCCTCAATTTTGGCTGATGCTTTGGTAGCTGACAGTCAGTGAGGCTTATAAACCTCTTGGCACTACCTGTTTATAATAGTCATGAGTGACACGAGGGAAAGATTTCTTAAAAGTCCTTAAATGGATTCATTCTCTTTAGCTTCTGTAAGATATTTTTTGGTTATGATTTTTCAACACCTGTTATGGATTGAGTTGTGTCCCCCTCCAAAATAGGTATCGTAAATCCTAACCGCTCTGCCTGTGGTTCTAATCCCATTTGGGATGGGTTGTCTTTGTTACGTTAATTAGGCAGGATTAGTATAGGGTGTGTCTTGAGTCAATCTCTTTTGAGATATAAAAGAGAATAAAATGAGCAAGCAAGAGAAACAGATGAGGGAAGATGGACCCCAAGACACTTGGAGATCTCCAAGGAACCAGGAAACAAGCTGAAGGATCTTTCCCCAGAGCCAACAGAGAAAGTCTTTCCGTCAAGCCAGTGCCCTGAAGCAGGTTGCCAGAGCCTCCCGAGCTGTGACTGTAACTGTTAAAGCCATCCCCTTGTATTTCTGTTCCAGCAGCGCTGGAGAACTAAGATACTATCTGACTCTAGGAAACGGAGTTCATTTCAAGGATGAGGTTAACGCTGAGTAGATCTCTAAGCCAACGATAAACTGGCATTACAGTCTTGTTTTATTTATAAATACCCATGATATCAAATTAGATGGAAGGGAGGAGAGACAAGAATTTAGCTCCATTTAGAATGTGTCTCTGGAAGGCATCTACTACCAGTTTTCTAAAAATATAAGACAATGTCATGGGTTCTATCTTTGCCTTTAAAAGAAATCAGAGGAAAAAAGTAGAACCTGTACACATTATGGGGGTTATGTGCTAACTCAAAAGACCCATCTTCATGTGGAAGTAAAGTAACCTGAGAAAAATAATGCATTCTGTTCATTTCCACAGCTCTTTCTTATAATCTAATAAAGAGACCCTAGGGGTCACCGACTCAGCTTGTCATTCTAATTGGAAAAAATGCAACAAAGAAAGATAGTTCCTGTTTCTTCTTCTTCTTCTTCTTTTTATTTTATTTATTTATTTATTTATTTATTTATTTATTTATTTATTTTGAGGAGAGGACTTTTCTACAGCTATCTGTAACATGAAAATAAAACATTACCTTTTAGAAAACTAATGGAGAAAGGGAAAACTCCATAAGCATCCCACAATGAAAATTATTCATTCCTGAAGTTTCTGTAGTGCTTATTTAAGGAAGGACGATTCTTAAAGTAATACCAGAGGCCACCAGTAATCTAATTTTAGTAATAATTCCTCCATACAATTCCACTTGTCACTTAACACACACAGAGGTACCCAGAGAAGGAAGAAAAGATATCCAAGAGGCATACACTTTCAGGTTCAGAACCTTACTCTGAGGGAGGGTGACTTTAAGAAACTCCTCAGTGAAACTGACATTTGTAAGAATCAGGAAAGGAAACCTTCAGTAAAAATGTGGTGAGCAGAAGCTCTTGGGCCCTTAATATGGTTTATCTTTCACATAAAGGTATCTTGAAAACCTTTACACAAGTCCTTTATGAGGGAATAATTTCTGAGCTGGGGCAAACAATGGTCTTTCAAATCCATTCTCAGTTGAGAAAGCATTTCTAAGGAGGATTTTTTCCCAGCCACCGCATGAGAAGTGTGCGATGCCCTTGGAAATCTCTCTAGTTAACAATAAGCCTCTTTCACAATTGAAAGTGGACCTCATACCCTAAAGTAGCATGGAAGCTTCTATTTCTGACCTACCCCCTTCATTTTATGCTATGTCTTTGTAAAAACCAAGGGCAAGAACAACCTGGAGAGAAATTTTCAAATTTTGGACCAGAGCCACCAAATCAATAATGGCGGAACAAAATGAATTATCAACCTCCACTGCTTCAATCACAGGGAACAGCAAGGAGTTAGCCAAAAGAGAATCTGCGGTCAATGTTAAGAAACAGAATGAATTGACTTTGAGGTAGGCTTATATCTAATTAAATGAGACTGGGGGCAACAGCAAGGTAGACTCATGCCCAGCTGATAAGGAAGTGATCAGAGGCAGGTGACTCAGCTCAACTGAACTGCAGATCCAAGCAGGGAAAGAGATCAGAATATGTCATTAGGGGACACAGAGAGGAAAGCGCAAGCTTTTCAAAAGGATGCTTTTCCTCATCTTGAGATACATATTAAATATCTCAGACTCCTGCCACCAGCAATTAAAAGTTACCATCAATAGCCAAAGATTCAGCATGGGTCTAAAGGGATGAATTCTTTGCTGTGGTGGTGGCATGTCTTCTAAATGCTGGAGGAAAAGAGAAGTGGGAAGGATCCGTGGTTCGTAACAGGAAGCCCACAGTTAGTGAAGCCACTACTTTGTTCTGGAAGTTTAATAATGAGATCAGAGGTCCAACCAAGTAACTCCTGGGTCACAGCATTACCAGCCAACCACCTGGTACCAGGGGGCTCCTTAGAAGGGGTTGCTGTTGTTGCTGGGTACACTCAGGTCAATTCTGACTCATGGCGACCCCATGTCACAGAATAGCACTGCCCCCTTGGTTTTCTTCTTCTTTTCTTTTCTTTTTTTTCCCCCACATCTTTCCAGAAGCCGATTGCCAGGTCTTTCTCCCACAGAGCCACTGGATGGGTTCAAACCCCCAGCCCTTCAGTTATCAGCCAAGTGCTTAACCATTTGCCACCTTAGAAGGAGGAGGCAAGATATATCTGGAGAAGCCTGATGGCTTCTTCACATGTTCACTTGTGGCTTTGGCACTAGGATAGCCAAAAAACGGGATGCAGTCTGAAGTCTGCCTACCAATGATGAAGGACACATAGAAGATAAAGAGAAATGCAGTCCTGACACATGTAAAATATGGATGAACCTTAAAAATGTCACACTGAGTGAATCACAAGGGACACATATTGTCTGATCCCACTTACATGAAATACCTACAATAGCAAGAGACTAAGGTTTAATAGTGGTTAAGCACTATGCTGCTAATTGAAATGTCAGTGGTTTGAAACCACCAGCTGCCCCACTGGAGAAAGATGTGGCTATCTGCTTCCGTAAAGATTAAACCAAACCAAACCCATTGCCATTGAGTCAATTCCAACTCATAGCGACTTCCATTGGGTTTTCAAGGCTATAAACCTTTATGGAAGTAGATTGCCTCATCTTCCTCCCATGGAGCAGATGGTGGGTTTGAACCACCAACCTTCTGGTTACTAGTCAAATGCCCTTCCCACTGCACCACCAGAGCTCTTTCCTATAGGTTGACTGTAAGTCAGAATCAACTTGGTGGCAGTGGGTTTGGACCAGGAAGAAAGGGAGGAGAAAAGGAGAAATCATTGTTTAGGAAGCATGAGTTTCTGCTTATGGTGATGGAGAATTTGGCAAAGGATATTGGTGATGGTTACTCAACATGACTCATGTAGTTGGTGTTGCTAGATTGTACGTGTGGAAGAAGTTGAATGGGCAAATGTTGTGTTATCTATATTTTCAAAATTGTGTGTGTGTGTGTGTGTATACATACATACATACATACACACACACAGTGCTGTCGAGTCAGATCCAACTCATAGCAACCCCTCCTTGGGTTTCCAAGGCAGTATCACTACAGAAGTAGATTTCCCAACCTTCCTTCCAAGGAGTGGCTGGTGGGTTTGAACCACCAGCCTTCTGGTTAGCAGTCAAGTGCCTTAGGCACTATGCCACCAGAGCTCTCATTTGTTTGTTTGTTTTGAAACCAAACTCACTGTCATCAAGTCAATTCCAACTCTTAGTGACCCCCCATTGGGCTTTCAAGGCTATAAATCTTTATGGAAGTTGATCTCCCCATCTTCCTTCCGTGGAGTAGCTGGTGGGTTTGAACCACTGATCTTCCAGTTAGCAGCCAAATGCCTTACCCACTATGCCACCAGAGCTCCATACATACATATATGTATATGTAAGTCTTAAATATGAAAAAAGGAAGGAGAAAGCAGGATGTTAAGGTCCCTGTGCAATATCACACAAAGGAGCTCTGGCAGTGTAGTGCCTAAGGCATTTGACTACTAACCAGAAGGTTGGCGGTTCAAATCCACAAGCCACTCCACAGAAGGAAGACTGGGCAATCTACTTCTGCAAAGATTTACTACCTTGCAAACCCAAAGGGGGTCGTTATGGGTCAGAATCGACTTGATGGCAGTGGGTTGGGTTTGGATTTTTTGGTGCGGTATCAAGAGTTGTGTATGGAAACACTCATAGTGAGAGCCAGTGAGGGAGAAAATGTTGAGGCCTCTGCTTTTGGCCTGGAGACCTTGTCAGCTGCCAGGAAGCCTGAGCAGAGAAATTAAAGGACACCTCTCCCACCCCACTCACTATGTCCACACTGACCTCTCGCTACACCTGAGCCTGCACTTGGCAGACGGCACTGAACTTCATGGCTGACACTCGGGCGAAAGCAGCAGCAGCTTTCTCCTGTGCCCTGGGCCTTACACACGTGTACTAACGTTCCCTGGTTCATTTGCAAACACACAGTGTTCTTTAAATGTGTAGAAGTGACATCTAGTGCTTTTGAAACACCCTGAAATAAGCCCAGGATGACTCACCGTTTCCTGGTCCTGCACTGGTAATTACATGTTCAAAATCCCTTTAAAAGTCACACACACAAAAATATATCTCAGCGTTTGCAATGCTTTGAAATGGCAAAGGGGTAAGCCATGAAGGGGTAGGCCTGGCAAGACCAACAAGGAATTAACATGAACACTGGAAACAATCTCGGGCCCTTCCCAGGAGCTAAATTCACAAGAGTTGTGCACACATTTATCAGAAAATTGTAGATTATTGGGGAACTGCGTGGCAGGTGCCAAAAACATTTAAATGCACTCCATTTCCAATTCATGAAGCCCATTGTAGCTCGGTATTATGGTTTTATTAGATTTGTGCATTTAGTCAGGAAGCCTATTATTACAATAAAATACAAAATACAATTATTGTTTTCTTGCAGTGAGAAGCTCAGAATTATCTAACTCTGTATTGTTTCCCCATCAAAAGAAACCCCAAGTTTGGATTTTTTTTTTTTTTTTTTTCATATTTTTAAAGCAACATTGCTTCCCCATCTATAATAGTTCTTGGCTTTATGCTGCTTAACAGGAAAAGAAAAAGGAATTAAAATGCAGGCCATAAGTCACATTGGTTTTCCTTTAATTACAGTATTATACTTATATTTCTCATATTTTCTGCTGTTATCTCTGCCCAGCCATATCTCTCTCCCTCATTCAGTGCTCATTAATTGAGATGCATTTGGGGAAAGTTGATATATAGATATGAGTTTCACATGGCCAAGTGCTCACCTACTATTACACACCAAATGGCGTTCAATACCCGTAATGGTCAATTTAGCTACTTGTCATATGATATCCACTCTTTCAACCATCCCTTACTGCGGCTCTCAGAACTCCTCTTTTCTCCTTCTCTTTCCACTTCACGTTATTATTTTCGCTCTTCATCAGAGAATGAAAACGTTTTAGAAATACTGAGGGGAGTCACATCAGAAATGAAACCGCACAGACATGTGCTCAGATCACTGACTAGCATCAGGAGGGATCTTATAGATCGTGTCACCTAGCCTGCCATTTTCCAGATGAGGGAAGTGTGACCCAGGAGGATCAGACAGCTGTTAGGGCCAGAGCAGGACCGTCACGCCACTTGAGTCCTTCTTGAGCTGAATATCATTGAGGCCTCTCTGCCTGGCACTCAGCCAAGGGCATCATATCATCTCCCTTAATCCACATGACAACTTTCTGAGGTAGAAGCAAACATCACTTCCTTTTAATAGAGAAGGGCACCAATGCACAGGGAGGTTTGGTAACTTGCCTAAAATTACACAGGTAATAAGTGGCAGAGTCAAGATTGGAACCTAAGATTGTATGATGACAAACAAACCATACTATCATCTCAATATTACTGTGAGCTGCCCTTACACTTAGTCATTATCTACCCACATGTGTAAATATATAATTGTTGTTGTTGTTGTTGTTATGTGCCATCAAGTCAAACCTGACTCATAGCGACCACTCCTTGGGTTTCCGAGGCAGTATTACTATGGAAGTAGGATTGCCCAACCTTCCTTCCGAGGAGTGGCTGGTGGGTTTGAACTGCCAGCTGTCTGGTTAGCAGGCAAGTGTCTTAGCCACTAATACATAATTAGTGGTGCTCTTTTACAATAAAGTATGGAACCAAAGGGCATGGGTTTGACTGGTGGCTCTGTCATTGATGAACTAAGAAACTTTCACCAGGATCATCAACCTCTGGTGGCTTAGTGCCTAAGGCATTTGACTGCTAACTAGAAGGCTGGTAGTTCAACCCACCAGTCAATCCTCAGAAGGAACACTGGGCAAACTAATTCTGTAGATACCATCTCGAAAATCTAAGGAGGGGTCACTATGAGTCAGAATCAACTCGACGGCAGTGAGTCCAGTTCAGTTTTTGCTGGTAGTGTAGTGGGTAAAGCATTTGGCTGCTAACCAGGTCACAGTTCAAACCCACTACCAGTTGCTCCATGGGAGAAAGATATGGCAATCTATTTCCGTAAAGATTTACAGGCTTGGAAACCCAATGGGGGTTGCTATGAGTCAGAATCAACTTGATGGTGGTGGGTGAAGGAGCCCTAGTGGCAGGGGTTAGACATTCGGCTGCTAACCAAAAAGTTGACAGTTGGAATCCATCAGCCACTCCACAGAAGAAAAGACCTGGTGATCTGTTCTCATAAAGATTACAAGTTAGAGAACCTTATGGGGCAGTTCTATTTTGTCATATAGAGTCACTATGGCTTGGAATCGACTGACGGCCCATAATAACAACAACATTAATATAAGAAGTTGGATATCAAGTGCTTAATCAGAAATGTAAACTTCTTGCAATAAAGAAATTTCCACTGGGAAGTCAGAATTGACTTACTGATTATTTTTCAGCCACACCATGATTATTTATTGAGCATATCCTGTGTGGACCAGGCACCAAGCTAGACACAAAGACAGAGATTCTGCTGTCATGGAGCATTCCAGCGAGGGAAACAAACCTGCCAATGAACCATTACCATAAAAAGAAGGCTGTGTGGTAATCGAGGTGAAGCACCATGGGGCACAGAGCAGAGAATGGTCTGGTCTCTCTTAGAAAATAAGGAAAAGTTTCCCAAGCATTCTCTAGGAAAACAAGCCATGTACATTTAAGGGCTGAGAAGTTCTAGTTGCCTCTATCATTATGCAATGTTGGGCAAGTCACTTGACTTTCCTAACCCTTAGCATCCCTCTATAGGAGCTCTGGAAGCATAGTGCCTAAGGCACTTGACTGCTAACCAGAAGGCTGGTGGTTCAAACCCACCAGCCACTCCTCAGAAGGAAGGTTGGGCAATGTACTTCTGCAGTGATACTGCCTCGGAAACCCAAGGAGGGGTCTCCATGAGTTGGGTCTGATTCGATGGCAAATAACAACAACATAGGAGCTCTGGTAGTATAGTGCCTAAGGGATTTTATTGTTAACCAGAAGGCTGGTGGTTCAAACCCACCAGCCACTCCTTGGAGGGAAGGTTGGGCAATCTACTTCCGTAGTGATACTACCTTGGAAACCCAAGGAGGGGTCACTATGAGTCACATGTGACTCAACGGCAATAAGTTTGATTTGTGAGTTTTCTACAAAATATAGTTAAGGATATAAAACAGGGCTAAGCATAACCACCCTTCCAGGGTTATGATGCTCACTACTTGTGCAGCAATCTAAATCTGCATATCCAAGGTGGAAATAGTATGCAGTCAGAGTTCCTGCTAAGGCTACAGAATAAGGAGTTAGTTTTCCTTCCGGAGTAAAAAGTTGGTATGAAAAATAAACCACTTGGCTTTGAACTCTTGTTTCTCATTAGGATGACCAACAAGTGCATGCTCAGCACAAAGGTGCAGGGGTTTGGGACTCTATTGTTCCCTGATGCATCTCCATCTCTGTGAGCCTCTTACTGTGTGACCTGCTCACCACTCCTGTTCATCTTCACTCCCAGTAGCAAAGTAGGTGCTTGGTAGGGAGAAAAGATAGGGGAATGGAAGGAGTAGGTTGTGTGCTTGTGCTAATTATACCATTGCCATGGGGTCGATTCCGACTCATGACAACATGTGTGTGTCAGAGGACAACTGTGTTCCACACAGCTTTGAAGGGCTGAGTTTCGGGAAGTAGATCACCAGGCATTTCTTCCAAGCCACCTCGGAGTGGACCTGAACCCCAACCTTTAGGTTAGCAGTCAAGTGTAATGATCATCACCCAGAAACTTCTGTGTTAACTACAAGGGAGGAATTTTCTGTTTTCTTTCTCTGATTCTTTCTCTCTCTCTCTCTCTCTCTCTCTCTCTCTCTCTCTCTCTCTCTCTCTCTCTCTCTCTCTCTCTCTCTCTCTCTCTCTCTCTCTCTCTCTCTCTCTGATTCTCTCTCTCTTTCTCGTTCTTTCTCTCCCACATACACACAGTCAAACTCTCCCCCAAGGTTTTATACTTGAACTCAAATAACTTGAATGAAAGATAGACTTCATGTCCAAATGGAAAGTGCAGTACAAGTGTCAGGAACTGTTATTAGTTCAAGTTAATGCTGTTAAAAGACTACCAATAATTTTCCAGAAAGGTATGTCTTATGTTGAGACTCACAAGGAATACATAATAGACTTTGGAAGCCAAGGAGACAGAGTCTTAAATCAGAGGCTGGGAGACACAGAAGTCCTTAGGAAGTTCTGTACGTCAGGTGAGAGGAGGACTTGAATGCCTACTTCTCTTTTAATTATCTGATGCTCACACTAGCCTCTTTTGTTGCTTTCAGCGAGAGCTGATAAGGAAAGACACCAATAAATATCTTGGCAGTCTGAAGGGAGAAGCCATGTTTCATGGGACTCCCTGCTTCTACAGCTGTTGTTAAAATATTACTGCTAATTAGCTGGCTAGTTATATATAAACCCTTACAAAGGAGTATTTTTACACAATCATAAAATAAATTAAACTACCAAAAATTCAAGCTGTTAATTAAAATAACCCCTGTAGGAGGGGGAAAAATCGCTACAAGGCTGAAGTAAACAGGAGGCAATTTCACAAGCACAAACTGATTAATTTTATTTCCCATTACATGTATTTGCTAATATCATCAAAATTAGAAAATAAAGCAATTTTGCTTCGACAGTAGTTCAAATAGAGGCGTTTCTAACAGAGGAACATAGCCAGTCAGTATACCCTTGGCCCAGTTCTCATCTATCTGCTAAGGGTTAGTGATTTTCAGCAGAAACGGGTTCTTAAGAGGGACATACAACACACAGGCAGGGTGAGAGAAGAAGAAGGCATCTCCCCAGTCTCTCAGAGCAGTCCCATAGAACTCTGGATCGATGGCATGACCTGTCACCATCACATACCATTCACATTCCAAGATGCAAATGTTCAAGGATTGAAGTACATCGTTTTTGTTGTTGTTAGCTACTGTCAAGTCAGCCATAACTCATGGCGACTCATGCATTACACAGTAAAACTGCTCCATCATGTTCTCTTGGCTAGGGAAAAGACTTAGCAATCTGGTCCTATAAAGATGACAGCGTAGGCCACTCTATGGGGGGTTCTCCTCTGTCCCGTAGTGTTGCTATGAGTTGGAACTGACTCCAAAGCACCATCAACAATAACAATCTTTACAGAAGTAGATTGCCATGTCTTTCTTCTACACAGCTGCTAGGTGGATTTGAACCATCAGCCTTTCAGTTAGCAGCCTATCGCAGACTGCTTTCACCATCCAGACAGTAGGTAAATAGAGAGATATCAGAGTTTAATAGTGCTTACCAGGGGCGGGGGAGGGAAGGGGAAATGAGGGGATCATTGTTTAAGAAGCACTGAGTTTTTGTTTATAGGGATGGAATTTTGACAAAAGACATTGGTGATGGTTGCACAACATGATTGACATAATGGAGCTCACTGAACTGTATATAAGGAGCTCTGGTAGCATAGTGCCTAAGGCATTTGACTGCTAACCAGAAGGCTGGTGGTTCAAACCCACCAACCACTCCATGAAGGAAAACTGGGTAACCTACTCCCATAAAGATTTACCACCTCAGAAACCCAAAGGGGGTCACTTGGAGTTGTAATCAAATCAATGACAGTCAGTTTGGTTTTGGGAACTACATATGTGAAAAATCTTGAATGGGTTAATGTGGTACTTTCTAAACTTTTACAGCAATTAAAAGAAAGAGAGAGAAATGTTCTCTGTTGCTGAAAGCTAGTTTCAAAAGAACTAGCCTAACCCCCAGTTCCAGGACTGGCCAAGACAGTTTACTCTCAGTTCATTAACACAGTTTGCTTATTCTATCACATATATTTCTTCTATCCCATATTTTACAATGTAAGTGCACCTTTCTAAACTTCGTGTATAATTCCTACTGTTAAAACAAATTGCCCAAGAGCTAAAAGAGCTTTGTAATACTTGCTGGAGCAGGGCAGAGACCAGGTGGAGAGGCCAGAGAGGTGTGCCTGAAGACTTGCTGAGGAGAGACTGCCCTGATTGAAGAATTATACACTGAGCACATTCCTGAACCTGAATTGTAACTTGTTACTTCCCTAATAAACCCCCTAATCATGGGAAAAAAAGAGAAAAAAAAAAAATGCCCAAACCCTTTGTGGCTCATTCATTTAAAGATTGCAAGGGGTTAATCAAAAAGCCTGGAAAATACTTTTGTAGTGAAAGTGCTATTGAGGAAAAAGTGAACTCAGTTTTCATTCTCTTTATCTGTCAGCCACGTTAAACAACTGACTTTAATTCAGATGCAGGACCCCTCCATATGCATGTTTTAATCTTCCCTGACCTCCTCACTCCCAGCTGTTCCAAGCAAATACTCATCTGAAAATATTTTCAAATACACTATTTTTTTAATATCTTTTTATTTGAGGGGGAAGGGGAGGTCAACTAGAAAAAATATAATTCCCTTGGGACCCTTAACTATTTTGGTTATTTTATAGCACCTTTGTGTTAGGTTTACTACTTCTTAACCAAAAAAACCAAACCCACTGCCATCGTATTGGTTGTCACTCACAGCAACCTTATAGAACAGAGTAGAACTGCCCCATAGGATTTCCAAGGCTATAAATCTTTACAGAAGAAAAATGCCTCATCTTTCTGCCATAGAATGGCTGGTGAGTTTGAACCACCAACCTTTGGTTAGCAGCTGAATCCCTTACCCACTGACCACCGGAGCTCTATCTACTACTTTTGTTGTTGTTGTTGTTAGGTGCTGTTGAGTAGTTTCCGACTCATAGTGACCCTATGTACAGCTGAATGAAGCACTGCCCAGTCCTGTGTCAGCTCCACAATCCCTGCTATACCTGAGCCCATCGTTGCAGTGACATTTAGTCCCTTAAAATGCACCACAGGCTGAAGCCTTGTTTTGCACATAGTTTCATGGGCTAGCTTTTTGAGAAGACTCACAGGCTTATTCAATGGAACACCAAATGTCTGGGAGAAGAAGCAAAAACTTCAGGCCCAAAGCCAGATGTTTTATCTGTGTAACTCCAACCAGCCAGATGTTTGGGAAAATGCAGTGTTTTATAAGTCACAGTTCACTTTTGACAAAGAAAAGGAAACAGGTGCACAAATAATCCAAAAAACAGTTGTTGTTATGTGCCATGGAGTCTTCTCAGACTCATAGCGACCCCTCCTTGGGTTTCTGAGGCGTTATCACTATGGAAGTAGATTGCCCAACCTTCCTTCCGAGGAGTAGCTGGGAGACAACATGGGAAACAGCAGCCATCACTCCTTGGGCATGGGTTCAAGTACTGTAATCTTATCATGTTGTTACCAGTAAAGTTTTCTCCCAAGCCACATTTTGTACAGATGAATGTTGGCATAAGCCATCATTTCCCCAACTAGTAGGGAAGCAATATTCAGGGTGTCTGTGGGTTGTCAGAGCCCCAACACTAAGTCCTATTGATTCTCTCTCTTTAATCATTTCAGGCCACTGCTGCTGCCCTGGTGAAAGCTCTATTTATTCTTCACCCTGACTGTTGCACAGACCCTACAACAGATGTTCCAGCCTTCAATCTCTCCTTCTGCACAGTGGCCAAATGACCGTTATAAAAATCCACTGACAACTTCATTCTTCTGCTCAAGCCCTCCAATACCTCATCTTCAGCACAAAGCCTTACACCCTTGGTATGATTTGCAGGGCTCTTGGCCAGCTCTCCACACCTGCCGTTCCAGCCTCGTGTCTTGATGCTCATCAACAACACTGCTCCTGTGCTCCGGCCTATGAAGGAAAACTTGCTGTATTCTGGAATATTCCTGTGAGAATTCTGGCCTGCTTACCTCCGCACTTACCTTTCTTCTACCTGGAACGCCTGCTCCCCCTTACTAGCTTGGAAGACACCTACCCTTATTGCACAAGTATCTAGATGCCTCAGTCTCCAAGACACTGACTAAGTTAGTTGTTACATCCTCAGTGTTCTCACAGTGCTGGTCTCAGTGTGCCTTCTCCACTCCCTGGATCTGAACCTGTCCATAACTAATCATGAAAATGTCTATTAATTGCATCCCCTAAATAGCTCTGAAAATCCCTTCAACAGTCTTGATCTTAAGATAAAGACCAAAATCTATGCCGCTTAAGGACCTGCTGACCCCACCAGCTTCTGTTCTCTGTACTATAGCTCTACTGGCCTCCATCACTCTCTGGGGTCACCATGTTGCCTCCTGTTGCAGCATTTGTAGTTCACCTGAATAGGTTACTAATTCCTTTCCCATCTCTTCCAATCTTAGAACCTTGTTAATTCCCACTCATCCTTAACATCTCAGAGAAAACAGTCTGTTAGGTGAGGAAGGATTTCCTGATTCCCCCCACACCCCAGTCTGAGTTAGATTCCATGGTTATATACACAGAGAGCCACGCTCCTTCTCTTCACTGTACTTAGCTCAGCTTGTAATTACTTATTTATTAAAGTGAACTTTTCATTTCTGTCTTTCTTTGCCATTAAACTGCAAGCCCCATGAAAGCAGGGATGATGTTCTTGCTCCATTGTATCCCTAGCCCCTAGCAAGTTGCTTGGTTCAACATAACCGCTCAGAAATATTTGTTGAATAAATAAATGAATGATGTACATCCATGCAACCATGATCACAATTCACTCCTGGAAACAAGCTGTATTTTGTTCATATTTGGATTTGGCACACTGCAGTTCTTCAGTATACATTAGTTGTTGAAGGACTATTGAGTACAGATAGAGATAGACAGATTTCTCTGACTCTTACAATTAGAGAGGGTGGTCCAGCATTTGAGCACTGTACCACAACTGCTCCCCACTTACACCTTTTAGTGAGTTCTCCGTATCTGGAATCATTCGAGAAGCCAGAGGGAATGCGCCAGGAATGGTATGGAAGTAATTCACAGCCAATAGACTTAATTAGGTCTTCAATCCGCTCCTACCCTCATGTTTTATGGTACCATTAGGAAAGACTAGGAAGAAAGGTTGACCATAAGGAAGAGAGATCACACAGAACCTGAGTGAAATTGCAACATCCACAAAAAGAAGAGCTTCAGAGCAAATTTTACTAAGGTTTTCTTAATTGCTGGCAGATAACTGTCTTGAGAAGCTCTGTAAAATATAAGTGTGATGGCTGGAAAAGAGATGTCAAAGATTACAGTCTTAACTCCGTGTCTGCTGTCTACCCCTTCTTTCTTAGCTTGGCCCTTATTTCTAGATTTAGATAGAGTTCAAAAGGGACTCAGACTTTGAAGAGCCAGGTAGAAAATTGTGCTAGTCACATGGAATCACTTTGACTGTTTTCTCAGCTGCTTCCTAAGAAAACAGATTTAACATTTGTCACCCTCGTTCCCGAATAAGGAAAACTATTTCACTTTCTCCTGAAGCAAAAACCACAAGGTGGATTTGGCATGTGTTGAGTGCAGAGTGGGGTTCAGACTAATGGCATGTTGAGAATGTCTTTGTTTTTACAATCTTTCTATATTTTCACATAAAAGAAACTAAATGATTTGCCCACACCTCTTCATGGGGCTTCCTAATAGAATGATCCCACCAGGAAACCATTCTCTTCCATCCCCCTCACCATTTCCTTTTCCATACTTCCTGTCTCACATCTTTGGCCATAATTAATCCATTTCTGGAATATAAGAATGGCTGGGGGAAGAAACCAGAGGGGAAGAGAAGAATAACAAAAGCAGATTGAACAACATATGATAAGAGGGGCCCAGTGGACTTACGGGAAATCACTGTCTTTTATTTTTCTGCACATCAAAGTTAGCAATTGTACTATTTGATTTATTAGGTCATACAATCAGATGGTAGCATAGTGCCTAAGGCACTTGACTGCCAACCAGAAGGCTGGCGGTTCAAACCCACCAGCCACTCCTCGGAAGGAAGGTTAGGCAATCCTACTTTCATAGTGATACTGCCTCGGAAACCCAAGGAGGGGTCGCTATGAGTCGGGGCCGACTCGATGGCAAACAACAACAACAACAACAATCAGATGGTTGATTTTTGAGCATGTATCATGTACATATGTTTTACATATATTGTTGACTGCTGTCGAGTCAGGCTCTGCCTCCTGGTGACCCCGTGCACAATGGAATGAAACACTCACTGCCCAGTCCTCCACCATCCCCAGGATCAGTTACAGATCAGACCACTGTGATTCACAGGGTTCTCAGCGGCTGATTTTCAGAAACAGATCCCCAGGTCGCTCTCCCTCATCCGTCTTAGTCTGGAAGCTCCACTGAAACCCATTCAGCATCATAGCAACATGCTACCCCCCAGTGACAGCTGGGTGGTGGCTGCACATGGGGTACATCGCCTGGGACTCGAGCCTGGGTTACCTGTAAGGAAGGTGAGGCTTCTACCACTGAACCACCACTGCTTTCCACTTACACGTTTTAGTTCACTGTTTTTCAGTGATTCTGTAAGTTACACTTTATTATTCCTTGATGAAGAATTTAAGACTCAGATAAACTAAATATTGTGCCCAAAGTCACACAACCACTAAGTGACGGAGCCAGGAATCAAACCCAGGTTTTCTGACTCCAAATCTGGACCTGATAACCATAGTGTCACAGATTTGGTGAGATTGTTTATCCTCAAAGACCCAAAGAGATTGTTCACGGCACAGTGGATCAGCTGGGGCAATTTTGCTTGCAAGAAAACATTTTTGTTATCTCAGCTGGGTAGATGCTCCTGGCATCTAGTGAATAGATGTTAACCATCCTACAATGTTCAGGACAATCCCCACAACAAAGAATTTACAGGTCCAAAATATTAACAGCGCTGAAGCTGAGAGCAAGGTTCCCATCACTATGTAAGATGGCTTTACAGCTGCCAACTTGTGAGCTTCTATGTTGAAAAAGGAACAGCTCCTAACTTCTTGATATACAGTTAATAGGCTTAACAATGTCCAGAATTGACCACAGTTCTTTTTAAGACACCTTAATGGCAATGGGAGGAAGGGAAGGGGAGGGAAAGAAAGAGAGGAGGAAGAAAAAAAGAGAGAAGGAGAAAACTAACATTAGAAACTGACTATCCTCGGCGTTCAACAGCTCGATCACATTACATGGAAATCAGCCCCGGTGACAGCCCAACAGGCTGCTTTTGTGTCTTCATGAATAACGCAATGTGCTGGGTAAATGCTTTTCCCCATTTAGAAACAGGTAGTTAATGGGAATTGAAGTGATCAAATGCTGTGTACCCCAAGGTTACTTACATCATGGGCCTGGGTGGCCCAGACCTCATAAATAAAGCATTGGAGCGTCTTATTTTAAGCCTGGTCAGATAAGCAAGGGCTTGCATCATGTGAACAGAGCCCACAGCACGATATGACACTGAGCCTGGTAATTCCAGGACCTCTTGGAATGTGACATTTCAAGCACAGTACACCAAGTTCATACCCCGTGGAAGCTCCGAGGCCCACCCTGCCTTAATTTTCCATCATCTCCTCGATTCAGCTGCTGCAAGAGAAGGCAGTCACTGAGCTGGACTTTAAATGATGCCAAGCTGATTCCCCACTATGCAGAAGTTAATTTGAGGCACATTTGCAACTTATAACTCTGATTTACTCATTTGCTGGTACGAGGACCACACACCGCCTGACAGTCTGCCAGCTTGCATAGACCATTCCCTTGGAAAAGGTCTGGTCCAAGTAAGGAACTAACTTGGCAGCTCAGAAACAGCTTTCGGACAATGGACAAAGGAGGAATGTGAAGTGGAATAGAATAAAAGAAAAATATCTATTCTTTCAATTTTCACATGTAATCATGTACTCATATTCCTATTCAAGGAGCCCTGGTGGTTCAATGGTTAAGTATTCACCTGGTAACTGGAAGTTCTGCAGTTTGAACCCACCAGCCGCTCTGTGGAAGAAAGATGTGGCAGTCTACTTCCATGAAGATTACAGCCTTGGAGACCCTGTGGGGCAGTTCTACCCTATTATGTAGGATCACTGTGAGGTAGAATCAATTCAAAGGCAATGGGTTTTGGAATTGTACTTAGCTAAATTCTTGCTAATTTGTTGTTTTATTATTAGCTCATCACTTGTTTGCTGATATCCACCCACAAGCCATGCACACATACTCGCTCACACATACATAGTTTATTCTCAGCCAGAGTAGTGTTTTTTCTTTTGTCTTAAGGACTGAAAGTGTTTTCTGGGAATAATTTCTCTATTTGACAGAATAGCCAATGATTTTGAAGAGCATGTGTTCATAGGGTATATAAATGTCTGGTTAAATAACTCCAGTGCAACAATCTGCTGGTGTTATTGGTCTTTTGGAGCCCCTGAGTGGTGCAAATGATTAACACACATGGCTGCTAACCAAAAGGTTAGAGGTTCAAATCCACCCAAAAGTCTCTTTAGACCTCAGAAGAAAGGTGAGGTCATCTACTTCTAAAATATCAGCCACTGAGAACTCAATGGAGCACAGCTCGACTCTGACACACCTGTGGTCACCACAAGTCAGAATTGAAAACTAGACAAAGAAAATTTGGTCTTTTCTCATAGACTTCTTAAACCTGATAATAGCAATCAAGGAATGTTTTTGCATGAAATAAATCCTCCCTACTATACCAAACTGCTCTAAAAATAAATCAATTTCCCTATTATCCGTATTACACTGTTTCTCATTCAGACCCTGAATTCCCAAGGTATGTCTTCAGTAAATGTTTGCAATTTGAGTTAAGATGTCTAATCTGAATTTCCTGCAAGATTGCATAACTAGCTGGTCAGTGAGTAAAAGTGATGACCAACTGGCCCATGGAATCACTTTCTAGGACAGGGAGCATTTCCCAATAATGTATACCCCTCTCCCACTCCACTTGGAACTTCCCCAGAAGTCAACATCTAAGAGTCTGACACTGTGTCTCAAAGTATGGGCCACAGGACAGCTGCCTGTTAGAAACAAAGATTCTAATGAGCTTATGGGAGCTCTGATGGTGCAGTGCCTAAGGTATGTGACTGCTGCTAACTAGAGGGCTGGTGGTTCAAACCCACCAGCCACTCCTCAGAAGGAAGGTTGGGCAATCTAGTTCCGTAGTAATATTGTCTCGGAAATTCAAGAAGGGGTCGCTGTGAGTCAGATCCAATTTTGATGGCAGTGAGTTTTTTTTTTTTTTTTTTTTTAATGAGTTTATTAGAGTGCTTCTTAGAAAAGCACAAAAATGCTCATTAGACATAAATATTCCTGGACCCCATTTCCAAATCTATTGAATCAGAATCTATGGGGGAATCTGCACTTCTAACAATATTGTCATGAGACACTAGCTTTCTTTTTTTGAGTCCAGAGGAATATGGACTTGAGGAAGGGGAGGTAGTCAAAGAAGAAAGCAAAATATTATCTAATAGACAATCATCCCTGAGAAAAGAGATGCAAGTGAGATTGGGGAAAACGTGCTTTTTTCACTTGTTGTATTTGAAGTAAACTGTCAAAAACAGATAATGAAAAAGGAAGACAGAAGAACTGATGCATTCAGTATGTGATGCTGGTGGAGAATATTGAATATACCATGGACTACCAAAAGAATGAACAAATCAAGTCTTAGAAGAAATACAACTAGATTGTTCCTCAGAAGCGGAACTCACAAAACATCACCTTGTTTACTTTGGACAGGTCATCAGGAAAGACCAATCACTAGAAAAATACACCCTGTTTGGTAGAGTAAGAGGGTCATTGAAAATGAGAAACTCTTGACACAATAGCTACAACAATGGATCCGAGCATACCACGATCATGAAGATGGCACAGAAGGAGGCAACGTTTCCTTCTGTTATACACAAAGTTGCCATGAGTCAGAGCCAACTGGACTGCAACTAACAACGTCAAAAATCTGAGCAAAAGGTCATCAGCTGGCTAGTTCCCTACATCTTCTTCATCTACATTCTTATTTAAAAAAAAAATCTTGCCTTCAGCACAATGGAAGCTCTGGTGGCATAGTGCCCAAGGCATTTGACTGCTAACCAGAAGACCACTCCTCGGAATGAAGACTGGCCAATCTACTGCCATAGTGATACTGTCTCAGAAACCCAAGGAGGGGTCGCTAAGTGTCAGATGCAACTCAGTGGCAGTGATTTTGGTTTTTTTGGTTTTCAGCACAATGATCTTGAGCTTCTACAAAAAGAAAAACTGAGTTACACTCATCACGTCATGCTTGGTAAGTAAGGCAGGAAAACAGAGATTAAAGCAGGTTTCCATGACGTGCTATCAAATGAATTTTCAAGTAAAACTATTTTCTTATCTATTTTCCCTTGGTAATCTGATAAAATTCCATTTACCTCCCAAGCATTTTAGTTCATAAATGTTATCTTATATTTCACCAGATAATTATCTTTTTGGCATTTTATCCCAGCTTATCATTATGATGATGACAAAATAAAGTGACTCTAATTCAAAGTTTTAGGAGATGCTCAAAAGGGCAATGTAACTTACACCAAAGAAAGTAGTTACACATCTGGTATTATACCTAGACTGCACAAGGTACACAAAGTGTACAATATTGTCTGCTAACCAGAAGGTTGGAGATTCAAACCCAGAAGGTTGGAGGTTCAAACCCACCAGCTACTCTGTGGAAGGAAGTCACAGCAATCTACTTCCGTAAAGATTTACCTCCTTGGAAACCCAATGGGGGTTGCTGTGAGTCAGAATTGACTTGACGGCAGTGGGTTTGGTTCATTTGTACAGGGTACAACCAGGGATTACTAACCCCAAATATTTTTATTAGCTTTATTCCCAGGTTGTTGCTGACATGGAATGAGACAGTGCACCCAAAATGCTTATTGAGCACATTGAAATAGGTCCTTATTACAGTGTCTGTGGGTACGATCATGGGAACTAGGGTGACGAGGACTGTTTCATCCATCAAAGATTTCTACCAGCCCCCTAACTAAAGGGCTTGGGAATACAAATTGACTGTCTCCATTTGCTAGTGATGCCCTAATAAAAAATACCACAAGTAGGTGGCTTTAAGAAACAAGACTAAATAAAGTTTTGGAGACTAAAATTTCAAATCAAGGCACTGGCTCTAGGAAAGATCCTTTTTTGTCAGTAGCCCCAGGTGTTATTTAGCATTCCTCGGCTTATAAAGGGTTCCTCACATGATCTCTTCCATGTGTGTGTGTGTGTGTGTGTGTGTGTGTTGTGTGTGTCTCTATGTCTGTTTTCCCTTTTTATAAGACTCAGGAGGCACTAGGATTCTTGTTGTCCAAAAGGTCACCTTCATAGGTACAGAGGTTAGCATTGCAACATTTGTTTGGGAGGACAAGGACACAATTCAATCCATGCTATTTGCATACAACCATTCCCACCAACAAAAATGTAAGCATTTTAGGGGAAGAACAGTCTCTTCTTTTTCTACCTACTCTCCGTATCACCTGCCATCTCGTTAGGCATATAGCTGGCCCATAAAAGATAAAATAAGAACCATCCCTTGAGGGTCAGCATCCACCGGGATGTAGGAAGTCTTCAGCCTTAATCTGTGGATACAAAGACCAAACAAAGCATGTTTTCTGCCAAAGCTCAAGGGAACCGTCTGCTTCCAACACAAGGACATGAATTCCTTCCCCAAAATGTTCAGAGACTAAATGATAGCCTCACCACACTTGGGGGAAAAGTGTCAGATTACTGGCAAGCTTTCTGCAAATTCAGCTCTTTTGATTTTGTCACCACAGTGATGGAAAGAGTCATATCCTCACCCTGGAACCATGACACCTCAGCCTGGATCCCAGCACTATTACAGATTTACCGTGTGGCCTTGGGCAGCTCATTTAACCTCACAGTGTCTTAATTTCTTCATCTGGAAAATGAAGATGCTACCTACATCACAGGCACAGCGTTCCAAGGTTAATGCATGAGGCCGATATTGAAATGCCACATAGCGGGGAAATGTCTAATTCTGGGGAGGAAGTGGGGCCCCGCAGTGCACTTCTGCATGGTTAGAGCACATGCAGGATCATAGAGATGGGCCCTAAGGTCAGTGAGGCACATGACAAGCTCAGTAAGCCATTCACAGCACACCACCTGCCTTCTTTTATTGTTATTGCCAAGTGGAGTGGATAAAACAAAGAAAGCAAGGGGTTGGGAAGCCTAATTTATCACACATTATTGATGCCAATCTCATATAGATAGGCAATGGGGCCATTTTCGATTCAAATCAATAAATCATTTCATAATACAGTATAACCCCAAAAAATCGCCCTGAAATCCATCCATCTCAGTATAACAAATCCATCCTGCTTTGCCTGCAGTCTGTCGAATGTCATCATAGCATGCAGAGGCCACACTGCAAGTCTATATCCCAAACTAAATCCCAATGGAAACTTTCCAGATATAAATAACCACCATGAACATACAGAGAAGAAAAACAGCTATGAAGTTGGACTCTGGCTTTTTTTTTTCTTTTTAGTCTGTGACAAGTAAAAATCATAGAGTTACTCACTCTCTGGAAAAAAAAAAAAAATCTAAAATCAGAAGGTTTAACTGATTGAATTTTCCATTTTCTGGTCATTGTGACAACGATTTCAATCTACAAGCCTGCCTTTGGGACATGTATACTGGCCTAATTCTGTGGTTTACTCACAGGAAGCCCCTATTAGAAACTCCAGAGACACTTCCATTCCTGGGCTCACTGTGGGCAGTGGCATTTGATGACACTCCAGGTCTACTGGCATGAAGACAGAATCTTTTATTTACAGCCAAGAGGGAGAAACGTTCCTTCTAGTGCAGGTTGATGCCTGAGGTCCTGGGAATCAAGTTGGGAGGAAATGCTAGTTTAAAAGAGAGTGGGAAACTCACTCAGTATTTGCAAGACAAGGAAGAGTAGCATGAAGACTACAGAAAACTGAGCTTGAAAGTCAGGATATCTGGACTTAAAATTGTATAGAGGCAAGAGTGTGTGACCTTGCTTAATTTATTTCAGCTCCCTGAGATCGGATTCCCTGTTTGCAAGAGGGCTGTTGTGAGAATCCAACAGTACAGAAGCCCCTAGTGCAATTTCTGTCACATAGTAATTGCTCATTAAATATTTGTCAAAACATAATCTGAATCAAGAAAGTCTGAATTACTGATATACTTCACTAACCAATGAGCTAATGTTTATTTATTGAATGTATCCCACATGCCAGTAATATATCAGATAGTTTTTCACTGCTATTGATAAGGTTTTCACTGCCCAATTACTTGAGAAGTTGGGGGCCCCTTCCTTCTTCTAAGTCTGTCTTAGTCTGGAAGCTCCAAAGATTTCATATTACTTGGTTCCACAATCAACAATGGAAGCAGCAGTCAAGAAATCAGATGTCATATGGCACTGGACAAATCTGCTGCAAAAGACGTCTTTCAAGTGCTGAAGATGTCTCTTTGAAGACTAAGGTGCTCCTAACTCAAGCCATGGTATTTTTAATCACCTCATATGCATGTGAAAGGTGGACAGTGAATAAGGAAGACAGGAGATTTGATGTTTTTGAGTTGTTGTGTTGGCAAAGAATACTGAAAGTGCCATGGGCTGCCAGAAGAATGATTAAATCTGTCCTGGAAGAAATACGGCCAGAATTCCCCTTGGAAGTGAGAATGGCCAGACTTGGTCTCACCTCCTTTGGTCAGGTGGCATAGTGCCTAAGGCATTTGACTGCTAACCAGAAGGCTGGTGGGTCCCACCAGCCACTCCTGGGAAGGAAGGTTGGGCAATATACTTCCACTGTGATACCACCTCAGAAACCCAAGGAAGGGTTGCTATGAGTCAGATCCGAACTAACAGCAATGAGTGAGTGCGTACTTTGGTCATTTGTCAGAATGGATCACTCCATGGAGAAGGATATCATGCTTTGTAAAGTAGAGGGTCAGTAAAAAGGTGGAAGGCCCTCAAGGAGATGGATCAGCACAGTGGCTGCAACATTGGACTCAGGTATAGCAAGTATTGAGGCTGATGCAGGACTGGGCAGTGTTTCATTCTGTGCCACAGGGTGCTATGAGTCAGAGCCAACTTGATGGCACCTAACAACAAAAATAACATCCCATATGCCAAGCAGAGCAGTCAGTGGAAGGACTAGACTGGTAAGAAGACAGGATTGTGATGCTAGTTCTCAGGGCAACGAGTTGCCATCAAGTCGAGGCTACCTCATGGTGACCCATATGTGTCAGAGTAGAACTGTGCTCCATACAGTTTTCAACAGCTGATTTTTCATAAGTAGATCACCAGGCCTGTCCTCCAAGGTACCTCTAGGTGGACTCGAACTTCCAGCCTTTCGGTCGATAGCTGAACATGTTAATTCTTTGCCCTTCTCAGGGACTACAGTTCACAAGATGTTGTTGTTGTTGTTGTTATGTGCCGTCAAGTCAGCCCAGACTCATAGCGACCCCTCCTTGGGTTTCCGAGGCAGTATCACTACGGAAGTAGGATTGCCCAACCTTCCTTCCGAGACAGAAGAAATGAGCAGGAATGGACTAGGAGAACAGTTGTCTGGAGATGTGAGAGCCCAGCATCACATCAGCAAAGCAGTGCAGCTCTAGAGTCCCAGGGCACACACCCCACACCTAGGGGACTGTGAAATTACCCCATCATCCTTTACCCACAGTGGCTGTTACATTGGTTTCCTGAAACTCACAGACTGATTCCTAAGCTTATCTGCTCAAAGAAAGCAAAGCAAACCTATTTTCATGTTAGATTCAACCAGGTTGTTAGGATGGTAAATCTACTGCAAATATAAAAGCCTAAGCATGGATTGGCCTAGTATTATCTGGACTTCTAGATTTTACTGACCATATCCAAAGGAAAACAACCAGGGCAGGAACAGGAGCCATCCTGGAAAGCTGAAGGTAACTTAAAATGCCCTTAAAAAAAAAAAAAAAAAAGTTGAGATTGAGTTGATTCTGACTCATAACAACCATATAGGACACAGTAGACTTGCCCTTTAGGATTTCTAACACTGTAAATCTTCATGGAAGCAGTCAACCACATCTTTCTTCCATGAAGTGGCTGGTGGATTTGAACCATCAACCTTTTGATTAGCAGCCAAGTGTTTTAACCACTGCACCACCAGAGTTCCTTTAAAATGCCACAGAGAGTATTTAACTTTTTGTCCTATTCAATGATGTTGTTGTTGTTGTTGTTGTTTATGTGCCGTCGAGTCGGCCCCGACTCATAGCGACCCCTCCTTGGGTTTCCGAGGAAGTATCACATTTGCATTCTTGGAGTACAGCTTCACTGAGAGCTATCATCACACACAAAGAAAAGGAGAAGAGACAAGAGGAGAAGAAAGACAGGAAGGGGGAAGAGAAAGAGGAGGAGACATTAAAGACTCCAGAAAAGCCCAGGTCCAAGTCCTGCCACTCAGCAGACATGTTGGGCAAGGGTCAAGGGCAGATTGTTCACCCCTTCCCAGAGGAGCTGCAGGGGCTTGGGAGTGGGCTCAGCAAATGACTAGGCCTTCCTTCCCGGATCTTTCCACCCAGGCTGAACCTACCTGCTCCTCCCTGGAATTTGGAAGATTTGTTGTTGTTTTATACAAAGATTTGGAGACAACAACCTCCCCTGTAGCTTTAATCTCTCCTTGCCACTCTATCTTTCTAGCCCAGGTCAATGTCACAGGTCAAAGCCATCTGGGGACCACCTTCAAAGTTTGTTCACAGTTGCTACCACCCCTACTATTCTTTGTTTAACATGATTCATTTAAATCAAATTACTTTTCAAAATGTTGATATCGTTCTAGGCAATAGTATCTATACAACCATGGTTTTCCCTCTGGTATATTTTACACTAATGTGAATCATTATTATTAAAGTAGCAAAGCATGTTGGTTGAGAGTACAGATGCTATGTGTTCAAATCCTGGCTACTCCATCTACTAGCTGTGTGACTTTGGGCAAATTCCTTAACCTTTAATAATCTGCTAAATAATAATACCTCTTTTATAGAGTCACCTTGAGGATTAAATAAGTTAATACTTACAAAATAGATGGACCTTCTAAAATCTACAGGAACACCACTTTTGAAATCATTAAACTATGTACCAGCATTTCTTATTGCAATGTCTGTCTATGCTGTCCCTCTTCTCAGGGACACTCTTCTCAGGGACACCCCATCTAAAACTAAAACCAGAAACAAAACCAATAAACAGCACACTCTCACCCCTGCTCTTGAAATCCTACTCATTTCAAAGGTCACTCAAATAAATACAATAATGATTGCAACCACCTATTGACATCTCTGGTAGCATAGTGGCTAAGTCACTTGCCTGCTAACCAGACGGCTGGTGGTTCAAACCCACCAGCCACTCCTCAGAAGGAAGGTTGGGCAATCCTACTTCTGTAGTGATACTGCCTCAGAAACCCAAGGAGGGGTTGCTATGAGTTGGGGCCGACTCGACGGCACATAACAACAACAATTGACATCTGGTAGCATAGTACCTAAGGCACTTGACTGCTAACCAGAAGGCTGGAGGTTCAAACCCTCCAGCCACTCCTCGGAAGGAAGGTTGGGCAATCTACTTCCATAGTGATACTGCCTCTCAGCAACCCAAGGAGGGGTCGCTATGAGTCGGGGCCAACTCAACGGCACATAACAACAACATTGACATCTATTCCTTAGCCTTAGTGGTGCAGTGGTTAAGTATTAGGCTGCTAACTGAAAGGTCGGCAGTTTTAACCCCCCCAGCCACTCTGTGGGAGAAAGATGAGGCAGTCTGCTTCTGTAGAGATTACAGCCCTGGTAACCATATGGGACAGTTCTACTCTGTCCTATTGTGTTGCTATGAGTCAGAATTGACTCCACCTCAATGGGTTTGGTTGTTTTGGCTTTACGCTCAGTACTTAGCATATGTTATCTAACTTAATCTTCTTTCTCATTGTTGCTGTTGTTAGGTGCCTTGAATTGGCTCCAACTCGTAGGGACACCATGTACAACAGAATGAAATACTGCCTGGTTCTGCACCAGCCACACAATCACGTTGCTATGTTTGATCCCACAGTCGTAGTCACTGTGTCAATCCATTTTGTTGAGGGTCTTCCCCTTTTTTGCTCACCCTCTAATTTACCAAGTATAATATCCTTCACTGTTAAAAAACTCAGACTCCTTAGTCCCTCCCCAAATCTATGAAATCAAGATCTCTGGGTTAGGGAACAGGAATCACTCAAGAAAAGAACCATCGCCTTAGGGTATGTATGGGCATTTGACCCTGCTTAATACTCCCAGACTCCTGTGGTTCTTTCGTACTTGTGTCTGATTTTCACGGCTTTTCCTGACCTCTCCCATGCCTCATCTTGGCAGCTGTCATTTCCCACTGCCAACTAACATTGCTGGATGAATTTCTTCCTATTTCTTCTACCCACTAATGCTGTGGTTTCCAAATTATCCTGTTTAGCTTTAAAACACTTTCTTAAAAACTGAGTCTTAGCCAGGAGGGGAGAAAAAAAAAAAAAAACAGTTACTGCCAAGTTTATTCCAACTCATGGCAACGCCATACATGTCAGGGAAGAACTGTGCTCCATAACATTTTCAGTGGCTGAATTTTTAGAAATAGATTGCCAGGCCTGTCTGCTAAGCCACCTCTGGTTTGTGGTGTAGTAAGTTACTTACTGTGGCTTTTCTAGCCATAAGTCTTTGCAAACTCTGTGGCAGAATTTGCTGTGAGCAACTGAAGAGCTCCTGATTGTAAAAGTTATCCACCTGGGGTATTTCTGTTGGGCGCTACACAAAGCAATGTTCTGGGAGGTTCCTGCTCTCTCTCAGGTGCTTAGAATTCTGATGTTATGATTGGTTAGTTTGGCCACTCTGCCGGGCTCAAAAGGAGGCCTCCTAGAGGCAGAAGCCTCTGACTGCTGGTTAAGGAAGATGTGCTGCTGAAAGAGACACATGCTTCTGAAAGAGACACGTGCTGCTGGGAAAGAGACGAAAGAGACATGCATTGCTGAGTGAGACACGTGCTGCTGGGAAAGAGACGAAAGAGACATGCATTGCTGAGTGAGACACCAAGGGACACTCACTGTTGGGAGAGACTGTGAGAGACTGTTAGGAGAGAGACTGTGGGCTGGGAGAGAGACTGAGCGTTTTTCCTGAACTTGAATTGTAGCCTGGTGCTTCCCTAATAAACCCCATAATCTCTGAGTTCTATGTGGCCACTGCAGTAAATTATCGAACCCGGGAGAGAGGTGGTGGGTGTTTGGGGAGGAAAGGTTGGTGAAAGGGCTGGAGGGAGGCAGCATGTCTGGCCTTGTAGGAATAGGCCTTGGGTAACTTATGGTGATCCTGTCTTCCTTTTGTAGTGTGAGAGGAGGTCAGGAGATGTGCCCTCCTTGTCTTTTTGGCAGGATAGACTCAAACCTCTAACCTTTCAGTTCGCAGCTGAGCAAGTTAACCATTGTACTACCCAGGAACTCCAAGTCTTAGTCAGATGCTCAACAGAAAACACAAATAATCAGAGGTGCTCTGATTAACACGAGGGATTTCAATTCCAATGCTGGTCCACTGCCACCCTCCTCGCCCATCACCACCACTGATGGTGGCCCTGATACCTCTCCACAGATTCCCCAAGTCTCCACAAAGAGCATTTTAAAGACACTGAAATGAAAGAATCAATCTTCAGTAGATCTTGCCACACTTTTATGGTCACAGACAAATATATTTTTTAAAATATTCAAGATTATCAAAAGAGGGTTCCTTTGTTCCATGTCAGTGTGTCAGATACTCCAAAATCATGTATATATCCTCTTTAGTTGAAAGCATAGAACCAATTTTCCAACAGAGCCTCTCTGGATATTTGCAGAATCACCTCTTACAGTGACTATTCTTAACCTGGTGGAAAATGGTATTGCCGTTTTATTAGTAATTGGACAACCATCTACTTTTGAAAGGTGCCCAGAAAAAAAATGGTTAAGGGAATTTGCCTTTTCAACAGACCTCTCCTCTCTGACAGAGAAAGTCAGAACACCCAAAAAAATCTTCTAACCTTTAAGCTTTGAGTCATATTATATTGGCTGTAGTCTAAACCAGCCAGCATAGCGATAGTCTAAATATAAGGTCCAAGCAACAATTTTTAAATATGAAAAAAGAAGCAAAATTCTTTCAGTATACTTTTAGAAACACACAATTAAAGGAAGTAAATATAACATAATGTGCATGAGGCAGTCATGAGAGGATGTTGTATAGAGTACAACATGAGTTCAGTGGTGGATTAGGACAAGGTTCAGCCATGTATGTATAGAGAAGAATAAGGTAAATGTGGTGAAGTGTTAACAACCAATGAATGTAGGAAAAAGTTATGCCTTGTTCTATTCTTTCCATTTTTCTGTAATTTAAATCTTTTTCAAAATGAAAAGCTGGAGAAATTGTTCAAACATAGGCACAAATCAAGCACAGTCCTACATGTAAGCCAACTATATTCATAAGACTTCAGGGGGTATTTTGTTTAAAGTTTAAAGATTATCTCAGGGTAATAGTTTGGGGGGTTTATCCAGCCTGCTTGGTTCCAGAAAGACTGGATTCCATAAGAAGTTGAGATTTTGTTCTGCATTTCTCACCTGTTAATCAGGATGCTTCTATACCATCTTTGATCAAAATATTCAGTACTGGTAGTTGGGTACTATCCAGTTCTTCTGGTATCATGGCAAAGCCGGGGTATTTAGCCACATGTTCCATTTCCTCCTCCTCCTCCTCCTACATCTGCTTTTACCTCTGATGTTTCAGGCCAATAGAGGCCCATTGATGTGCTTTGGTTGGCCACTTGCAAGTTTTTAAAATCCTACTACACAATGAACTCTGGGAGCTCTGATGGTGTAGTGCCTAAGGCATTACACTGCTAACCAGAAGGCTAGCGGTTCAAACCCACCAGCTATTCTTTGGAAGAAAGACTGGGCAATCTACTTCTGTAGAGATACTGCCTCGGAAACCCAAGGAGGGGTCACTATGAGTCGGACCCAACTCTATGGCAGTGATTTTTTGTTTTTTTCTTTAATACCAACAACAACAACAACCATGAACTAGGAGATAGAACAAAAGTACTAATCACATTATTAGACTAATTAACTGGGATGTCGCATGAAACCATGACCCCAAACCTCCAAACAAGAAACCAAATCCCTGAACTCTTCTTAAGACCAAACAATTGATCAACTTAACTAGTAACAACTGTCTGCCTTGAGTACTGTGCTCTTTCAAGATCTATCTATATGGGATCAAAGTGATGACAATAATGCAAAAGATTAGATGGGAACCTTAGAAGGTAATGAATTTATGCTCATGGAGGAGAAACAACTCGTGGAAGGTCAAATGGTTGCACAACTGGAAGAATATAATCAATGTCACTGAACTGAACATTTGGGGACTATTCAATTGCTATACATTCTGCTGTGTATATTGTCAACAAAAACAAAATAACAAATTATTTTAAAACAATAAAAGAAAGAAAGACTAATGTATTCAACACAACTTGAACTAAGATGAGGCAAGTGAGGCATCTAGGGCACAGAATTTAAGGAGGCACTCAACCTTAGGGTTATGTGAGTGCCTCCTTAAATTCTGTGCCCTAGATGTCTCACTTATCTCACCCTAATCCTAATATGGCATTCAAAAATAGCAAACTCATTTGCTTTCTCAAACTGACTATAGCAAACTCTTTGGCTCCTAAAGAGAAGATGTTTAAAGTCAATTTTATCCATGCATTGTTGTTGTTGTTAGGTGCCGTCAAGTCAGCTCGGACTCATAGTAACCCTATGTACAACCAGATGAAACCCTGCCTGGTCCTGCACCATCCTCACAACCCCTGCTATACATGAGCCCATTGTTGCAGCCACTGCATCAATCCACCTCATTGAGGGCCTTCCCCTTTTCCTCTGACCCTCTTCTTCAGCGACCATGATACCATTCTCCAGGGAATGGTCCTTGCTGACAACATGACCAAAGTAGGTGAGACAAAGTCTGGCCATTCTCACTTCCAAGGAGCCTTCTGGCTGTACTTCTTCCAGGACTGATTTGTTCATTCTTCTGGCAGTCTATGGTATTTTCAGTATTCTTCACCAACACCACAATTCAAAGGCATCAACTCTTCTTCAGTATGCCTTATTCATTGTCCAGCTTTCATATGCACATGTTGTTGTTGTTGTTATTTGCATCGGCCCTGACTCATAGTGACTCCTCCTTGGGTTTCCAACGTGGTATCAGTATGAAAGTAGATTGCCCAGTCTTTCTTCGAGGAGTGGCTGATGGGTTTGAACCACCAGCCTTCATGTGGGGTGACTGAAAATACCATGACTTGGGTCATGCATGCACGCATTCATTTATTCTTCAAACAGTGTTGAGTCCCAACTATGTAACTACTCTGCTAGGCACCTGCTCAGCTGTATCTAGTTTGACATTCAAACAAATAACTTTAAGACAAATTCTTGTCATTTATTCATCTATATATTAGATGTTGATGACACTATGATGATAGAGAGGTCCCTGATAAAATGTCCTACTACCTGCCTGCACAGTCCTAGTACTATTATTTTCATCATCATCATCATCATCATCATCATCATCTCATCTATTTCTGTGTCTTTTTTCCCAATTCACTTGAACTATTCCAAGGCAAGGAATGGGTATTATCCATCTTTGTTCCTTGAGCCCAGGGTGGTGATATATAAAACATTCAGTAAATACTTCTTGAATGGATGAAACTATAAATCTACTTAATTGTTCTTACTCAAAGGTTTGCCACAGCTCAGATGAAATGTATAATGAAATGTACACTAGCTAACATTTACAGTAAAAACAAAACAAAAAAATTGCCATCAAGTCAACGCTGACTCATGGTGACCCACATGTGTCAGACTAGAACTATGCTCCCCTGGGTTGTCAATGACTGATCTTTCAGAAGTAGATTGCCAGGCCTTTGTTCCCAGGTGTCCCTGTGTGGATTGCAACCACCAACCTTTCAGTTAGCATTCAAGAATGTTAACTGTTTTCACCACTCCGCTTACATTTACTGGATCCTTAAAAACTGTCAGGCATTTTCTAAGGTCTCCACATGTATTAAGAGTCTCAGTGGTGCAAAGAGTTAACACACTTGCTGCTAACCACCGGAGGCACCTCCAAAGAGAGGACTGGTGATATACCTCCCAAAAAATCAGACTTTGAAAGCTATAGAGCACCGTTCTATTCTGACTGACATGGGGTTGCTATGACTCACAACTAACTTCCTCAAGTTGACTGGGTTTTTGGGTTTTGGTATTAATTAATTCATGTAAGCCTCATGTCAAGTGTAAGAGGTAGGTAATGTGATTCTTATTTCACAGATAAGAAAACAGGCTTGATTAAGTAGTTTTTCCTTGTCACACAGCACATAAGAAGGCACACCAGAGTCTGAACCTAAGAAGGCCAGCTCTGGACCTCTCGGATACTCCACTAACCTACCTTACAGTGACTACCCAAGGAGGCGCTCCTCAAGTCTAAATAGCCCTCATCTTCAGCTCCCTTTTCACCCAGGAAATAGAAAAATCTACAGGCCACCAAGCATGCTTTTAGCAGGAGGATCCTTGACTCCCCTAGTCCAGGCAAGCAAGTGAGACTTTGGGGGACTTCCTGGTTAATTTCACCTTGTCTAAATATAACGAGCTAAAAATAACCTGAAAGGGAAGTGTCTCAGATCTGCAAGCACAGCCACACGCAGCCCGCTGAAGAGGATGTGATGTGAAAGAATGATCCGGCCTCCAGGAAACACTGTGAGGCTTTTCAACATCAGCAAGTTGCACATTGTGATGAGAAAACAAAGTTTCCAATTATTGGCATTCCGCAGTGTATTTAATTATGTAATTATCTTATTGTATTAACACGTGCTAGGGCATCGCAGCACTTGCTGGGAATTTTGCAGTTGAGAAGTGCACTACCACATTCTTCCCTTAGCTGGGTACTTCTTACGGAGCCACTCATTTTTCTGGGATTGTGGAAATGAACCTATTTTTGGACCGCTTCATTCTGGAATCCAGAGCAGAACAGACCCCCAAGCTTGCCACTCCAATTTGTAAGTCTGACCTTGTGCAGATGAGTATATTTCAGGGAGCAATGTCTGAAAATGCACACCATCTTTGTTTTCATTAATCACTTTCAGCTCTTTTCTCTTTTGAAATTCAAATAAATATACTGTAAATATAAATTTGAAAAGCAGTTATACAAATTACATATTTTCAATGATGTGAACACAAATACATTTTTGTTCATTTGCTTAATAAGGATTTATCCCAGAGGGTTTATGTATCAAACTGTAAAGCCCAGAGTACTCCATCCAAACATCTAAAATAGGTGTGCCGAGATATTATTATGCACTTCTATTTGCCTCAGTTACTTCGCAAATATGAAATGTAATCATGCAAAATTAAACATTCCATACATTTTCTATTCATCCTCTAACACTCTCCCTGCACTCCAAAATAGGATATTACACTTTCAAGTTTACAGGGACAAAAAGGGAATCAAATTTCTTGTTTCTGGAACCATTATGAGTAATAGGACTTTTCACTTAGGGTTTTTCATCTCTGAATCACCAGGCTCTTAACACATAAAACATAATTAATCCATACAGTACAGTCTGCCACATCCTGACCCAGTGGGAATCCTCCTGGCCGATAATCACTGGAGGAAAAGACCCTACTGAGTTTTTTTCACCCTCAATTTGGTCCAGGGTATTAGGAACGATGCGTCATTGATTTGTGCATGACTGAGAGACACAATCATGTGGAGGAAGATCTGGCCTATTCTCCCACATAAGTGACACTTAAGGACATAAACTCTGGATGCCATTTGCCTGGTGTTTGAATTTGAGCTTCAGAGGTTCCCTGTGCTTCTTTTCATGTAGGGGTAAAATTGAGACAATAGTACCAATCCCATAAGGTTGTTGGGCAGGTAGAATGGTTTATACAAGTAAAGCTCTTAGAAGACAGTCTTAATAACACTGGCTATTTATTACTTGGTCCTGCCCACATATGAGACCCTTCAAACCCATTTTTTCAGAACCATCACTTCATTGGGGTCTCATCATCTTCCTGGGAAGGAGTGGCAGGCGATGCTATTACGCCCACTCTTCAGGTAAAGAAAGTGAGATTCCGGGAGGGTTACTGGCAGGCAGGACTAGAAGCCCTACTAGCATCCTCTCGCCACTTCTCTCTCTCCACAACAAATGGACTCAGCGGCCCAGAGAGGTTCCTACTTATTCGCAGCCGGGAGAAGGGGGGTCTTGTTTCAAGTGAGACCTGAGAAGTTTCTTGTTGCCAAGGCCTGTCTTGCATAGCAAAAGAGATCCAGATCGGCAGGAGACACATCAACAAGACTGCCATAATCATGATTTCTGCTAACTATGAAATGGAAGTTAATTTCATGCCTTGCATTCACAGACAAAAAGGTTCAGAGCAGCTGAAATTCTCTTCAGTCCAATGACAGTTAGTAAACAGGAGGCTTCGTGTTCTAATGCCTGAAATCATCCTTCGAATCTCGATATATTATTTATGAACTCAGCCTAAAATAAACAGCAACTCCGAAGTAGGTGAGTGGTCTCATTTAATATGAACTTTTTTTTCACTATGACAGTTACTTTAAAACATCGGTAAACAACCTTAATTCACTTCTAACGAATTAGTAGGCTACTGCTGCGTCTACAGGAGGCAAGCATATTGTATTATTAACCAGAACAACTTTCTCCCTGTCAATCATCTGCACCTCACAGAGGGATGTGGGCTTTGCTGTCTCGTTACTCAAACCAAAAATCCATGTGCGCACGTGGCTCCAGACGATTTCTTCTGAGGTCATGCTCTTCCACACCTTTGGTTAGATCTCTCGAATCTGAGATGCACAATGGGGCCTGGAGGAGGGAGATTCTCAGTGCTGCTTGTTAAGAAAGATACAGACAAATGAGAACCTTTCCAGGGAGGTAAGGAATCTGGTAGTCATGCCCTACAAGTCCTGGCTGTAAAGGAAACTGAATCTAAAAAAGGCCACCTGAGAGGTGCCATCAAATATTTGAAAGGGCATCACTTTGGAGGAGGCATACTTGTTCTGTGTGGGTGTAGGACCCAAGGGTGGAAGGTACAGAGAGGGTGGATTTGTGTTCAACTTGAGAAAGGATTTGTAACTGAAGATTGTCTTAAGGCAGTAGGCTCTAAGCCTCTAGGGGTTCTAGGGCATGCCTCAGATAGAATCCTTAGAACTGGCCAAGGAATAGGACCTAGATAGGACATCAGATGCCACAGCCCCATTAATCTCAGGTTTATTCACTAAAATGGGCTTCCACAAGCAGTCACAACCCTTGTTAAACTTCTCTATTTTGGGAGCTTTTAAAGGGTCTACCAAGACCAAAACCAAACTAATTGCAGTTCAATGGAGTCTGACTGATGCTATCCCTATAGGACAGAATAGAACTGTCCCCATAAGGTTTCTAAGGCTGTAAATCTTTATGGAAGCAGATTACCACATCTTTCTTCCACTGAGAAACTGGTGGATTTGAACAGCTGACCTTTTGGTTAGCAGCTGAGTCCTTTAACCACTGTGACACCAGGGCTCCTAAAGAGCCTGCAGCCAACCTTTAAAAAAAAAAAAGCATCATGGATTAAGCACTGGGTGTAACTGGCCAGTCATGGTCACACACACAATGCCAGGGCAGTGGTTGCCCCAGCAAAATAAAAAGATGCTACATTCAATAGGAAAAATAAGCTGTTGAAGCAGTTGCTTTGGGATCATATGTTTCTGCCTGGTTTTTGGTCTTGTGGCTTGTAGCCTTTGGCCCTTCCATAGGTAGGCAGCAACTCCCAAGTTACCTGGATTGTAAATACAATCAGGGAGGGGGCACTTCCTTTCTTAGCTAACAATTCTGGTTAGCCTTCTCCCTCCAGCCCCAAGTGTGGAAACAGAGTATTTAGCAAATTGGCTAAAGGATGTCTGATCAAGTTTCATCATTGACAAAACATTGTTCACAGCAGTGAGAGCGAACTTCAGTCTTTCCCTGAAACCATTTCTCTGAGACACAAACTGACCGCTCAAAACACAGCTTAAAGACAATTCAAAAGAAAGGGAGAGAGGGGTGGGAAGAGAGAAATAAAGACACTTTGCATTCACATCCAGGGCTTATAGCAACATCTTTACACATATGCAGACATATATTCTTCCAAATTACATAGAAACATTGCCTGAATTTGGGGGTAGGAGGGATGCCCTACATCCAACACATTGACAAAACAGTAGAGAATTCAGAAATAGTAAATGCCTCAAAGAAATCAGATTATCAATATCTGGGTGTGAAACATGGTGTTGCTAATTTCCTCATGAAGAAAAGAGCAGACATCTGGTATCTGCACTGGGGGTAATAGAACATAGAATGACAATAATATGTTATACTTACAAAGTACCCTTCATCCATGGGGCTCCAATTTTACCAATATAAGTTCACTGATTTTCGTAAAAAACCTGAAAGGAAGAGGGTAAGTTTGTGTTACCCCCACTTTGCAGATGGGGATATTGAAGTTCAATAAAAACCAAAATCCCACTACCACTGAGTCGATTCCGACTCATAGTGACCCTGTAGGACAGAATAGAACTGCCCCATAGGGTTTCCAAGGCTATAAATCTCTGCACAAGCAGACCACCTCATCTTTCTCCCACAGAGCAGCTGCTGCATTCAAACCACCAACCCTTTGGTTAGCAGCCAAATGCTCTAACCACTGCACCATCAGGGAATCAATGACTGGTGTGTTATGATGAGATAATTAGCAATTGGAGACCAAGAAGTACAACTTTCATCTTCCCAGTCACAGTGCAACCTGGCCACCAAGCTTTCCCTTGGGGACTGGTATTTGTTATGTAATTTCCACCATAATCTCAACATGTAAAACACATCTTACCCAAAGTAAAACAGTAGTAACTTTAATCCCTCGGTCTTAAGAGCCACCAATTTCATTTTAAGACCAGAGAAATATTTGGAAAAACATCCCATATTCAGTTTAAAACCTGGAGGAAAAATTAGATTGATAAAAATACAACCACCCAACGATAATGTGGCCTGGAAATAATGTTACTACTGTGCAACTTGTGTGCTTATGCTCACATTTCAGCATATGGACTTGTATTTTTTTAAAAAAAATTTCAAAGAAGTCAGAATGCTTCAGAAGTAATCTTGCTAGCAGTATTTATAGAAGATTGTATTTTTAACAACCCTTTCTAAGACAGCTCATCTTTTCTATCACTCCCAGGCTATTTCTTCATACATTGAATAAATAATCAATATTTATTGAGTAGGTACTATGTGCAAGTTTAGCACTGCATGTGTTTCCTGGAAGACACAAAAATGTGTCTGACACAGGTCCTTCCATGGAGAAATTTATAATGCAATGTCTCCATGACGCCCGTACAGTGAGAACCGCTCTGGTCTAAAACCATCTGGGGAGATTTGGTAGTTCCTGGACTTTCCTGACAGGAGATGGACGTGACCCCAGAAGGATGGCACTTCTGGGGAATGTTCTCAACAAAGATGAGTTGGGGTTCTGTTCGTGAGCCATCTGTACTTTCTGACTACAGAATCTCTAAAGAAGTGAGTCTGCTTAGAAATATCGGCTGCAGATCCCTTCCAGAGGCCATGATTTGAGGGTCAGGGCTCCTACTGTCTCTTGCTTCCTCCCACATGGGCTTCTTTTCCACAAATACCCAAGCACATTTCCACCTAGGATTTGTGTCCTCGCCTTTCCCTTTGCTTGGGACAGGCTTTCTGCAGAGGCTTACACCATCATTTCTATCAAGTGTCTGCTCAAATGCCTCCTCTGTGAGCTCTCCCCTGACCACCTAACTAGAAGAGCTACAACCCACCATACTCTGTCCCCATGCTGATCTTTCTCTTCTTTTTAAGGCGCTACTGTCATACCAAACAGTGGCTGTCAAGTCAATACCAACTCGTGGTGACTGTATGTGTGTCAGAGTAGAATTGTGCTCTGTAGGATTTTCAATGGCTGATAGTTTGGAAATAGATCACCAGAGCTTTCTTCTGAGGCACCTCTGGACACACTCAAATGGCCAATCTTTTAGTTAACAGCCGAGTACATTAACCATTTGCACCCCCAGGGCCTCCCAGCCTTAACATAACCTGGCTTGACAGTGTCTACCTCTTTCCTTGTTTTTCTATACCCCCTCCACTGAGTGTAAGCTCCATAAGAGCAAGGACTTCTTCGATTCCCTGCTAAATCCCAGCATCCAGGCCTTCCATGAATACTGGTGAAATAAATGAATCACGGCATTCAACTGGATGTCTGCCTTTCACCTGTACCTCCTTTCACTCTCTCTGGGACAGCGTTACAATTACTCATAAATGAATCTCAATACTGGAGAATGATAGACTTTCCCACCTAAAATAAAAAACAAAAACAAAAAAATTCTACAAATACTCAGAGTGAAAACACCTGTTTTCATCAATCTCCCTTTTCTTGATTGCTTGAACCCTGGGCCTAGAATTAGGAGCCCTTGTCCCCATCCAGCAACACTGTGAGCTACTCTGTGCCCTTGAACTTCTCAGCCCCCAGGGGCCTTTGTTTTCCAATGGTAAAATAAGGAAGTGTAAGATCGCTGCCAATGTTCCTTTTCGTTCAGAAACTACGAAGATGAGCACGTAAGTGATAGGCCAAATTATATTCCCATTTTTGCACCATCTGATTTAATAGCACTTTCTAAGTACAAGCGCATCTCAAAGGGAGCAGGGTCATCATTTCACACTAAGCAAGTAGGAATCCCAGAGGGAAGGGTTTGATTATCTGACTATATGGACAAGCATTCCACATTTGGACAAACACCACAGAGATCAGTGAAAACCTGTCTCTTCCCCACCCCAACTCACACCTGATATATGACAGACGTGCGAAGAAAGGCACCATGTCAGCTTTGCATGGCGTCTTCAATCACAGACACTCCATTCAGGTCTCTAAACAGATTTCTTGTTTATTTGCACATTAATAAAACTCACACCTTTGCCAGTCAGATTTTTTTTTTCCCCAAGCAATCTGAACATCCAAAGAGATTTGGAAGCAATTAACATCCACGAGTAACAGAGCAATCAACATGGGAATCACTAATGAGACTGGACGGAATCCAAAAGCAGATATTAGGATCATTGTGAGTCCCTGACACGGGTTACGGTGTTAATTCTGGAGGGCAGACTCGTGGTATGTTTGCAGTCACATTGTGGGGCTGCTGTCACATCTACCACTCCTAGATAAGGCTCCTTACCTCTCCTTTTTGTAAAAAACTGCCATTGAAAAGAAGACATTTTTGCATCGTTAAAACACAACCTCTAGCATTAATGGTATATATTGAATTCAAGTTTATTTTTAAATTGCCTACCTGACAAAAATGTTAAAATGTCATTTTTTCCCCCACTTTGGGTCTCTAGACTGTCTTCACTGTTAGCTCTTGTAGCTAGAGGCCGCAAAAATAATAGTTGTGAATTCCCACCTCGGAGCTTCTCCAGTAACTTTTGCCACTTACTTGTGTATGCACGTGGGTTCAGACAACCCTCCTACATCTGAAGACACAGGCATCCCTCTTCCAGCGAGCTCTGTACATGAATCCTTGGCAGTTTACTTGCCCTGTTTTCCCAAATACCAGCCCAGAAATCTCCATCCCTTTTTCCCCCCTCACAGGAAAGTTTCTGGGTTATAGAGAATGTTCTCCTTGGGTGCCTTTTCTGCCTTCCATTCTCCAGGCTAGGTTTCTCATCTTATGATCCATCTACCGTGACCACACCAGCCCGAGCTACTTTTGCCTGCCCTCTGACCCCACTCTTGAAACCTTGCCCTGGCTCACCTTTGACCTCAGCCTAAAGTCCAAAAAGTACGACCTTCATAGCCTCCAACATCTTCCAGTTCCATGCCCACCACTCAATGGTCTGTTCTCCTCTAGTCTCTCTGTATGCTGTTGTTGCTTTGTTACTTTTTACTGTGACTTGGGTGAACATTTACAGGGTAAACTGGTTTTCCATTTAACGATTCCATTGACATTTTTTTTTTTTCATGACACTGACTGCAATCCCCACAAATGTCTTACTGTGTCTGTTGGTGGGGGTGGTGGTGGTGGCCATCAAGTGGACCCACAGCTCATGGCAAGCCCATGCACAGCAGGATGAAATGCTCCTTGGTCTCGTGCCATCCCCATGATGAGCTGTGGATCAGACCATGTCATCCAGAGGGTTTTCATTGGCTGCTTTTCTGAAGTAGATTACCAGGCCTTTCTTTCTAGTCTGTCTTAGTCTGGAAGCTCTGCTGAAAACTGTTCAGCATCATAGCAACATGAAAGTCTTCACTGGCAGCTAGGTGGTGGCCATGCATGATGTGCATTGACCAGGAACCAAACCTAGGCTTCTGTCTCAGTTCTCTAGTGCTGCTATAACAGACATACCACAAGTGCATGGCTTTAACAAACCATTATTTATTCTCTTACAATTTAGCAGGCTAGACATCTAAGTTCAATGTTGCAGTTCTAGGGACCGGGTAAAGGGCCCTCGACCTTGGGCTTCAGCTCTGCCTCCTGTTCTAGACACACAAGAGCTGAAGGCTCACATAGCTGCTGGCTGCTGAGGTTGATGAACCCAAGATCAACAAGTAAAATGGCACAACCTCAAGATTAGTAGACAACATGGCAGGACTCTAGTTCAAGTCCAGAAACAATCCCAAGATCAGCAGGCAACGTGGCAGGCCACTGAGATGAAGACTCGGCCAAATGCAGGATCCAAATCCAGATATGCCAAAAAGCTAGAGAACTTTCCCAATGCTTTTCCCTGTATCCTGGAAGCAGGTCACACCCCAAAGGCAGTTCTCTAGCTGCTCACAGCAGATTCCACCATGAAGGTGATCACAATCTCATCATGGGGAAAAACTACATCCAGCTGCCCAGCTACTCAGCCTGCTGCCCAACCCACAGTCTTCCACATGGAAGAGGAGAATTCCACCACAGAACCACCAGTGCACCCCTGTAATTGTACAAACGTCATTTATTTCCATCTTGTGATTTTAATGCTTGTTTATTCCTTTTACCCTCTAATTGACTATTGCTGGCTACTCACAGGTTCCTTCTTTCTTAACAATCCAGCTTTTTATCTATCCCCTTCACCTCTCCACCACCAACACACACCCATATGAAACTGTATGACTTTCTAAAGCTGTGGTTTATTCTACGAATAATCACCGACTGATGCACACTCTGCCAACAGAATCCAGGAGTGCCTTACTGTGTCTCTGGGGCAAGCAGTTTAATATTCCCAATACCATCCCTGAGGCTGGAAGACTCAAGCCTCCAAGAGCCTCCCTTGCCCTGCCCCATACCCTGACTCAGTCACCACTTCTGCGCCTAGCCCCCTCCCTAAGCCAAGGAGCAGCAGCTGAGATTAAAGTGCTTCTGGTGCAGTGGTAATCCAATCAGGACTGGGCACTCTTCACCTCTACCATTCCGTTGGAAAACGTTTTGGCAAAAATCCTTGCAGCTACACACTGCCTTCTGGCCGGGTCCTGTGCTCAATTGGAATGGCTCTGCAGAAGTGAAGGTGCCCTGCCTTCCCACACAGCAGCATACCAGAAGCACTCCCACTATAGAGATGTGTGTGTGCATGTGTGTGTATATGTATGCACGTGTGTATTGTGTGCATGCATATGCATGCATGTGACATGTGTGTGCATGTGTGTATGTATATATGTGTGTGTGTGATGTGTGAGCATGTATGTGTGTATATGTGTGTGTGATTCTGGCTGTATCCATCTAAAGGTTGGGAGGGAAGAGCTGGAGAAAGTATTGAACAAACACATAGATCGTTTTTTAACCTCAAAGATGAAAGGAAATACTGTTTTTCAAACCTTTGCCTTATTTCTGAAAGGAGCAAAAACTTTCCCCCATGCTATTTATTAACCAGTTGTTGTCAAGTCAAGTCCACTACCACTCGTGGAGACCCCGTGGGTGTCAGAGCAGAACTGGGCTCCACAAAAGGAGATCACCAGGCCTTTCTTCCCAGGCACCTCTGGCCAGACTCAAACCCTCCAGCCTTTGGGTTAGCAAACAAACACATCGACCATCTGCACCACACAGGGACTGTCCCCTATTTACCAGCTGGGCTTGTCATGGAACCTTCACCTTTCTGTGTCATAGATCCCTTTGTCCTTTGGATGAAAGTAGGGATCCCTTTTAAGGGGAATGTTTTTTAACAGGTTACAAGGGAGATTAAATATATTGAAATACAATTCCATCCCACATTAAGAACTCAAGTAGGGTGTGGTTTCAGGAAGTATAGCTGTGATGTGGATATTTTTAAAGGAGATTTCTGCTGAAGAGACTTGCACTGTGAAAGTGATGAGATGAAGTAGAAAGCATAAAGTGAGACTTGCATACTGCTTTGGGGCTGGGCACCTTCCTACACATTAGAATTTGTAGCTGTGCCTTGTTGCAAACAGCCCCTTGCCCATCAACAACAACAAAACAAAAAGCAATAACTAAAAAAACCCTCACTACCATTGAGTCAGTTCCCACTCACAGTGACCCCCATTGGGTTTCCAAGGCTGTAAATCTTTACAGAAGCAGATCACTTCATGTTTCTTCCATAGAGCAGGTGGTGGGTTCAAACTGCTGGCCTTTTAGT
>NW_006921933.1:1319045-1320371 GCF_000298275.1 Orycteropus afer afer
CTAAGGTGAGAGAAGAGAGGCCATGAGCTCACACATTAAGCTGACCCAAGTCACTACAAAAGGCTTTGTGCAAGAGTTCTGGCGTTAACGGGATTTGGACTGCTAAAGCCCTATGAATCAAGGACAGAACATAACCATAGAGGATGGAGTTATTTTTGAAATGGATGTCTTAAGTAAAATGAAGTTGAACTCCACGACTACTGACATCATTTTCCATGACTGCCTGCTTGTGAGCTCACTGGGAAAAAGAAGCTGCCCAATCAGCACTGGCTTCTTACTTGGGACAGGACAGGCATGGTGAGCAGCTAGGCATCATGTGAGCCACTGGAGTTGGTTTGTGTTGTAGTAGGATGAACATGGCTGCTCCATTGAATCATTTAGTGATGCAAACGATTTGTGTGGAGGGAGCCTTCTGAGCCCTGCAATCTTGGGGACGATTGGTTTAGAATGAAGCATTCATTCCTTCAATTAGTATTTCATCAGTGCCTCCAAAGGGCTTGAACCATTCACGGTCTTGTGGATACCATGATGAGTAACTTAGACAAAGTCTCAGTGCTCATGGAGCTAACATTCCGACAGACGAATGCAAGTGAGCAAATAAAAAGGAATTTCTATGGTGAAACAAGCCTTCAAGAAAATAAAAAAGGAAATAAAGATAGAGGAAAACAGCAATTTGGGACAGGAAAAACATGCTAAGAGAACACACCTCTGAAGAAGGAACCAAACCAAAAAAAGCAAACCCAATGCCATCAAGTCAATTCTGACTCATAGCAACCCCATGAGTTACAGAGTACAATTGTGCTCCATAGAGTTTTCTCAGCTGTCATCTACGGAAGTAGATCACCAAGGCTGTCTTCCACGCTACCACTGGATAGATTCAAACCACCAACCTTTAGGATAGTTGCTGAGAGCAAACCATTTGCTCCACACAGGACCTGAAGAAGGGTCACTTAAGCTAAAACTTGAATATTAAGGAAGAACCTGTCCCTGCAAAGATCTGGGGAAAGAATAGCCCCACCAAGGAAGAGATAGTTAGAAGCTGCCAGTCCTCAGAATCCGTTTAGACCATCATCTCCCCAGTTCCCCAATCCCAACCAACTAAACTGACAGCAATCCTAAATTCAAAACCACATGGGCATATTTGATTTTAAAATCTTAAATTATTGTGAAACAGGTATTTTTAGAATGGTCTACTTCAGTTTCCTCAAGTATTTTTTTCTCCATTCAACCAGAAGACTCAAATTGTCCAGGCACATCAGCCTCTTCTAAATACCTGAAACTGCATTCATTAGCCACTTTCTAAAAATTGGATCTTACTTCAAAGCT
>NW_006921933.1:1320991-1324814 GCF_000298275.1 Orycteropus afer afer
CAGAGCTCCCAAAGAAGGAATGGGGGGTTGCAATTTCAGTAAGATACAGCTCAGAGAGAAGAAAAAAGCTTCAGCAATGAACCAAAAAGAAGACAGTTTCTAGAATCTGGGACACACTATTTTTGCTTCGTAGGTGCCGTCAAGTCAGTTCTGACTCATAGGAACCCCAAGTGCAAGACAATGAAACACAGCCCAGTCCTGCAACATCCTCAAAATCATTGCTATGTTTAAGCTCATTGCTGCAGCCACTGTGTCAATCCATCTCACTGAAGGTCTTCTGCTTTTTTGCTGACCCTCTACTTTACCAACCATCACGTTCTTCTCCATGGACATGTCCCTCCTAATAGCATGTCCAATGTATGTGAAACAAAGTGTCTCACCATCCATGCTTCTAAGGAACAGTCTGCCCTTACTTCTAAAACAGATTTATTCATTCTCATGGTATATTCAATGTTCTTTGCCAACATCATAATTCAAAGGCATCAATTCTTCCACGGTCTTCCTTATTCATTGTCCAGCTTTTGCATGCATATGAGGCAACTGGAAATATCATGGCTTGGGTCAGGCACATCTTAGTCCTCAAGGTGACATCTTTGCTTTTTTTTAACACTTTAAAGAGGTCTTTGGCAACAGATGTGCACAATACAACACATCTTTTGATTTCTTAACTGTTGCTTCGATGAGCATTGATTATGGATCCAAGGAAAGTGAAATGCTTAAAAATTCAGTGTTTCTCTGTTTATCATGATGTTGATTATTTGTCTAGTTTTGAGGATTTTTGTTTTCTTTTTGTTCAGGTGTAATCCATACTGAAGGTGAATCCATACTGAAAAGGCTTTGATCTTCAATGATAAGTGCTTCAAGTCCTCTTCACTTTCAACAAACAAGGTTTGTCATCTAGATATCGCACGATGTTAATAAGTCAACCTCAAATCCTGATGCCCCATTCTCATTCATATAGTACAGCTTCTCAGCATACAGATTAAATAAATATGGTGAAAGAATTCAACCCTGATGCACACATTTCCTGATTTTAAATCACACAGTATACCTTTGTTCTATTCAAACAACTGCCTCTTTGTCTATGTACAAGTTCTGCATAAGCACAATTTAAATGTTCTGGAATTCCATTCTTCACAAAGTTATCAATAATTTATGATGATCCACAGAGTTGAATGACTCTGCAGTCAATAAAGCATAGGAAAACATCTTTTTAGTATTAAATAAAGATGCATGTGACATCAGCAATGTTATCCCTCATTCATCATGCTTTTCTGAATCCAGCTTGAATTTCTGGTAGTTTCTTCTTGATGTGTTACTGCAACCATTTTTGAATTGTCTTCAGCAAAATTTTAATGGTGTGTGATATTAATGTCATCGTTTGGTAATTTCTACATTTCATTGGATCACCTTTCTTTGCAATGGACAGAAATGTAGATTTCTTCCAGTCAATTAGCCAGGTAACTGTTTCAAATGTATTGGTATAGGTGAATAAGAATGTCCAGCATTACATCCATTTGTTAAAACACTCAATCTGTATTCCTTCAACTCATGGAGCCTTGTTTTTTACCAATGCCTTCACTGTAATTTGGACATCTTCCTTCAATAACCATTAGTTCTTGATCACATGTTGCCTCTTGAAATGTTTGGATGTCAACAATTTTTTTCTCTGTGGTGGCTCTGTGTATTCCTTCCATCCTCTTTTGATGCTTCCTGTGTTATTCAATATTTTGCCAATGTTGTTAGGTGCTGTTGGGTCGGCTCCAACTCATAGCAACTCCATGCACAACAGAACAAAACACTGTTCAATCATGTACCATCCTCACAATCCTTGCTATACTGAAGCATCGTTGCAGCTACTGTGTCAATCCATCTTGTTGTGGGTCTTTCCCCTTTTCTGATGACCCTTTACTTTACCAAAGGAGCTCTGGTGGCCTAGTGGATAAGGCATTTGGCTGCTAACCAGAAGGTCAGTGGTTCAAACCCACTAGCTGCTCCGTAGAAGGAAAATGGAGCAATCTACTTCTGTAAAGATCTACAGCTTTGGAAACCAAATGGGAGTCACTATCAGTCAGAATCAACTCAATGACAGAGAATTTGGTTTTTGTTTGGTTTTACTTTGCTTCTCCAGGAACTGGTCCCTTCTGACAACATAACTAAAGTAGGTGAGAAAAAGTCTGACCATTCTTGCTTCTGGAGCATTCTGACTGCACTTTTTCCGGGACAAATTTGTTCATTCTTCTGGCAGTCCATGTTATTTTCAGTATTATTCACCAACACCATAATTCAAAGGCATCAACTCTCCTTTGGTCTTCCTTATTCATTATCCACCTTTCACATGTATATGAGCCATTTGAAAATACCAAAGTTTCAGTTAGGCTCACCTTAGTCTTCAAAGTGACCTCTTTGCTTCTTATCATTTGAACAAAGTTTTTAGCAGCAGATATGCCCAGTGCAATATGACGTTTGATTTCTTGACTGCTGCTTCCATGGTTATTGATTGTGGATCCAAGTAAAGTGAAATCCTGGGCAACCTCAATCTTTTCTCCATTTATCATGATGTTGTTTATTGGTCCAGTACTGAGGTTTTTTGTTCTCATGTTGAGGTGTAATCCATACTGAAGACTGTAGTGTTTGATCTTCATCAGTAAGTGGATCAAGTAATCTTCAATTTCTGCAAGCAAGGTTGTGTCATCTGCATTCACAGGTTCTTAATGAGTCATCCTCCAATCTTGATGCCCCACTCTTCTTCATATAGTGCAGCTTCTTGGACTATTTGCTCAGCATACAGATTGAATAAGTATGGTGAAAGGATACAGCCCTCACTCACACCCTTCCTGATTTTAAACCAAGCAGTATCCCCCTATTCTGTTTGAATAACAGCCTCTTGGTCTGTGTACAGGTTCCTCATGAGCTCAATTAATTGTTCTGGAATTCCCATTTTCCTCAATGTTATCCATAATTTTGTACACAGAATCCTTTAATTTTCCAGCTCCAGGCTTGAAGTTTTTCTTCAGTTGCTTCAGCCTAGTAATGTCAAGCACATTCTTCCCTTTTGGTTTTCTAACTCAAAGTCTTTGCATATTTCTTTGTAATACTTTACTTTGTCTTCTCAAGCCACCCTTTCAAATCTCCTGTTCAGTTCTTTGATTTCAGCATTTCTTCCATTAGCTTTAGCTTCTTCAATATACATTCCCAGCATAGTAGCCCATATGATTATCCAATTCAAAATGGTTTTAGAGTCTCTTCTGACATCCATTTTGGTCTTTTCTTTCTTTCTTGACTTTTTAATGACCATTTTCTTTCTTCATATATAATGTTCTTGATGTCATCCCACAACTTGTCTGCTCTTCAGTCATTGGTGTTCAATGCACAAAATTTATTCTTCAGATGATCTCTAAATTCAGGTGGGATGTGATCAAGGTCATATTTTGGCTTTCATGTATTTGTTTTAATTTTCCTCAGCTTCAACTTGAACTTTCCTGTGAGCAATTGATGATTTGTTCCTCAGTCAGCACTTGGCCTTGTTTTCACTGATGATATTGAACTTCTCCATCACCTCTTTCCACACATAAAGTCAATTTGATTTCTATGAATTAGATCTGGCAAGATCCATGTGTATAGTCACTATATTATGAAAAAAGATATTTGCAGCTAATAAGCCATTGGTCTTGGAAAATTCTATCATGCAGTCTCCTGCATCATTTCTAGCATGAAGGCCATATTTTCGAAATACCAATGATGCTTCTTTGTTTCCAATTTTTGCATTCCAATCACCAGTAATTTTCAATGCACTTTGATTGCATGTTTGAGCAATTTAAGA
>NW_006921933.1:1325424-1329495 GCF_000298275.1 Orycteropus afer afer
TGACTTCCTTATAGGCATATGGATATTATCATTCTACTGGTAAGTGTTGCATTTCAGGATAGATCTTGAAATGTTCTTTTGACACCAAATGTGTTCCTTTTTGACACTGTTCCTTTACAATTTCTTTCTTCTTCAATATACATTCCCAGCATAGTAGCCCATATGATTATTCAATTCAAAATGGCCAATACTAGTCCATTTCAGCTCACTAATTCCTAAGATTCCCACCTTCAAGTATTCCATTTTCATTTTGACCACTTTTAAATTTCTTAGATTCATACTTCATAATTCCATGTTTCAGTTACTAATGGATGTTTATAGCTGTTTCTTCTCATTCCGAGTGTGCCACATCACCAAGTGAAAGTCCCAAAAGCTTGATTCCATCCCATCAGTAAGGTCAACTCTGCTTTGAGGAGGCAGCTCTTCTTCAGTCATGTTCTGAGTGCACTCCAATCTGAGCAGCTCATCTTCCAGCACTGTATCAGACAATGGTCTGTTGCTACTCGTATTCATTTTCACTTTTCAGTGGCCAATGTTTTTTAGAAGTAAGTCACCAGATCCTTCTTGTTAGTCTGTCTTAGCCTGAAAGCTCCACTAAAACCTGTCCAACCAGGGTGATCCTGCTGGTATTTGAAATACTGATGGCATAGCTTTCAGCATCACAGCAACACACAAGCAACCACAGTAAGACAAACTGACAGACGTGTAGTAGCTGACACACACTAAACCAAACCAAACCCATTGACATCAAGTTGATTCCAAATCATAGTGACCCTATAGCAACTCTACAGGGCAGAGTACAACTGCCCTCATAGGGTTTCAGGGCTACAAATCTTTACAGAAGCATCCTGCTTCACCTTTCTCTTGTGAAGTTGCTGGTCGTTTCCAACCACTGATCTTTTGGTTAGCAGCCAAATGACTCTATGAACTCAGTAAGTCTAACTTCCTTTCCCATTCCCATTCCCCTTCCTCTTGAATGCTGTCTTAGGCTTAGTTCTCTAAAGAAGCAAACCCCAGTGGGGGGAGGATATATATATATATATATACACACACACACACACAGAGCGGGGGGAGGATATTTATCTCCAGGAAAAGGCTCATGCAATTTTAGAGGCTGGCAAGTCCCAAGTCTGTATATCAAATATCAAGTTGGAGGCATCTCCTGACTCATGCAGCTGTAGGGGCTGATGAACTCAAGACTGGCAGGCAGTATAGCAGGTTGCAAGCTGCTGAGCCTGACAAATCCAAGATCGGCATGTACAAAGCAGATTATTGGCTCACAAGCTGTGAAGGCAACTGTGGTGGTTATGTTTTTGTGTCAACTTGGCTGGGCCTGGTTGAATGGCTGGACAGCTGAATGTAGTATTCCCCATGCTGAGACTGGTAATCAACTCCATGGCTGAGTAGCTGCCTTTGAGTATGTGGTCTGTCTCCTATATATAACCAGAAGCCTCAGGGAGTGGTCTCTAGCTTGTGGCATGCTTGGACCCTGCATGTAGCCGTGTCGTTTTTTAGCAGGCTGCCATGCTCTGCCAACCTTGGGACTTATAATGGACTTGAATGAATGGCCTGCCATGTGGTTTGGTAACATTGAGGCTGTGCCATTTTATTTGTCGACCTTGGGCTTGTCAGCCTCAGTAGCCAGTAGCTGCCTGAGTGAAGAAAAGCCTCTAGCTTCAGTGGGCTGGGAGCAAAAGGCAGAGCTGAAGCCCAAGGTCAAGGGGCTTTCACCCAGCACCTAGAACCTGGCACTTTGAATTTGGACTTAAAGCCTCCAAATTGTAAGAATAAACTCCTGTTCATTAAGGTCATCCCATTTGTGGTATATTCTTTTCAAAGCGGCACTAGGTAACAAGAACAGCAACAAACCCAAGATCAGCAGGCAACATGGCAGGCCACTGGTTCAAGTCCAGGAATGGAGGTGATGACAGGCCAAATGCAGGAGCAAAAAGCCAGAGACCTGTCCCAAATCTCTTCCATATACACTGGAAGCAGATCACAACCTGAAGTCAACTCCCCTTCAACTGATTAGGTGTTCACAGCAGATTCCATCATGGAAGTGATTACACCACATCCCAGGCATTTGACTGCTAACCAGAGGCCGGCGGTTCAAACCCACCAGCCCCTCCTCGGAAGGAAGGTTGGACAATCTACTTCCATAGAGATACTGCCTCAGAAACCCAAGGAGGGTTGACTATGAGTCGGAAATAACTCGACAGCAGTGAGTTTGGTGGTTTTTTGTTTTGTTTTGTTTTTAATTTGTTAATCTCATTATGGGGAATAACCACATCACAACTCAAGCCACTCAAAATTATGGTCCAGCCAAGTTGACACAGAACCTTTACTTCCATAAATGCCAAAATCCTGAGGATTGATTTTTTTAATCAATAATTTGCCAATAACATATTCATCAGCTCATTTTTTCAGAAGTCTGTATCAGTCTATTGCACGCATTCAGTCTGCTGGCAACTGATTCAACCTCATCAATTCATACCAAAAAGAATGACTGGGAGTCAGAAGGGCTGAGGAGATAGAAGCTTTATAGCCATGATTCACTGCTAATCAATGACTCGCATTTTATACTCAAGACAATCAAATGCATATTATTTTACATTCCAAAAGTTTAAAAGGAACACTTATTAAAAACCAAAATGAAAACAGGGCATCTCAAGTTCAAATAAGCCATAAATTAGACAAAGAAAAATAATTCTCCTGACATCACTGTATTAGCTAATCAACGTGTCATTTTTTCTTTTATCGGCATCTAGTTACTGTCATGTAATTTCCATAAGGGCACCATCTGTATTTATAAAAGAATTATCTTTGTGGTGATCTAGCAATCTACAAACAACAGTGATATTTAACTTTTCTTAGAGGATCAATTTTAGAATTGGGTTAAAGGATTTATAAGTCTCCTTTTTATGATGAACCTTAAAAGGATTTAATCATATATGTGATGCTAGAACTACTTAAAACAAACAAACAGCAAAATGTAATTTTGGTTTATTAAAATGTAAGGTTCTTGACATATGCATTTTTCAATCAAGAATGATGAAGCCCTACTATAAAATCTAGTAAAACAATCATGACAAAATATTTTATTTTTGTCATTTAGGCTGAACGGGTGGCTTAATTTTAAATATGACATGATTTGGCATCCTACAGCTCAGACAGAATTCATGATTAGTCAAGATCACCGGTACAAGTTCAATCAGGATATGGCCAGCTAACTCAGTGAGGGTCAAACCCTTCCCTGTCCAATTCTTCATGCTGGACTTGCAAATGCAAGTCACTGGCCCAGTGATGACTAGCCAATAGAATAAGGATAGGCCATCAAACCCTTCACCACTGATGGAACCAGAAACTCAGAATAATGATCTTCTCTTGAGCACTGGCTTCACAGATGAGTGCTACAACATGGGCGTAGAGAGAAATGTATTGAAAGCATTTATATGGTTACCTAATAGAACCTACAGGAGCTCTGGTGGCAAAGTGCCTAAGACATTTAACCGATAACCAGAAGGTTGGCAGTTCAAGCTTACCACCTGCTCCATGGAAGGAGGATGGGGCAATCTAACTCCCTAAAGATTTACTGCCTTGGAAATCCACTGGGGGTCATTATGAGACAGAATCTACTCAATGGCAGTGAGTTTGGTTTTGGTCTAATAGGATCTGAGAACAGCTCTTGCTTTTACTAAGGTATGTTGCTTCTACTTTGAGTTAATCTAGAAGAGCAAGTGTCTATCAAAGACAAAAATCTACTCTTTGTTAGGATGCAAATTAGAATAAAATGTATAAAAAGTGACTGAATAAATTAGTCCTAGTGAATGCATGACCTCAACTGTTTTGAATTTTCTTTCTCTACTAATAATCTGGGAGTTCTGGTAGCATAGTACCTAAGGCACTTGACTGCTAACCAGAAGGCTGGTGGTTCAAACCCACCAGCCACTCCTCAGAAGGAAGGTTGGCCAATCTACTTCCATAGTGATACTACCTTGGAAACCCAAGGAGGGCTCGCTATGAATCAGATCCAACTTGAGGGCAATGAGTTTGGTTTGGTTTTGGTACTCT
>NW_006921933.1:1331255-1333062 GCF_000298275.1 Orycteropus afer afer
AGGATGGAGGGTCGACGAAAGAGGGGGAGGCCTTCAACGAGATGGATTGACACGGTGGCTGCAATGATGGGCTCAAGTATAGCAGGGATTGTGGGGCTGGGGCGGGATCGGGCAGTGTTTCGTTCTGCTGTGCATGGGGTCGCTATGAGTCGGAAATGACTCGACGGCACTTAACAACAACAACAACCAGGACCAGGACATAATCTTCCTGGATTTTGTTTCATTTGTTTGTTTGAATGGGTTTTTGTTAGGTTGCTTTTTGGTCATTGAAATAATAACATTTGAAGAAAGTTTGATGATCCAACTTAAAATATGTTAATAAAATGGAGAGGGTTCAGAGAAATATGGACCAAAAAAAAAAAATATTAAAGGAGGCCAAGGTCTTCTTGGGGAAAGATTGAAAAATTGGAATAGTTTATCTCAAAAAACAACTTGATGACTATTTTCACATATGTTCCAATGCTGCATGCAGCCCCATCTGGGGAAGGAACACACACATCACAGCAGTCAGAGAAAGAATGCTGAAGTCAGACAAGCCCTACATTCAAGTACAAGCTCTACCACTGTGGAATGAGAACTTCTCCAATTCTCAGTTTTCTTGCCCATAAAAGGGACATATCATAAGGATTAAATGAGACTAATGAGTGTAAATAGCTTTGCTATAGTCCTTGATCACTGTTAGCTGCCTTTATCATCACGGTATATCATCACCATCATCATCATCATACCATCATCACTATTACAAAACGAACACAAGATCTATTGTCATAAAGAGAAGCTTTGAGTTTTCAGGCTACCGTGGGGGTAAACACCAAGGAAGATTGTAATAATCTAAGAACACACATGGGGTCACTATGAGTCAAAAATGACTGATTGCACTTAACAGGTTCAACAACAACACACTAGACTTTAAGTCATTTAAGTCAGAAATCCTCAGATCTTCTTATTACTTGTGCAATATTCTGAGTCTCAGTTTTCTCAGCTCCAAAAATGGACTTAATAGAACTTACTTAATAAGATATAACAGAGGGCCAGCATACACATTGTCCCATTAAATACAGGACACTATTAACCAAATACACCACTCATCTGTCAGTTTGTAGTACTATGGTGGCTTGCATATTGCCGTGACACTGCAGGTTATGCCATCAGTATTTCAAATACAGCAGAGTCACCCATGGTGGGCAGGTTTCAGTGGAGCTTCCAGACTAAGACAGACTCAGAAGAAGGAAGGAGTCATCCACTTCTCAAAGAATTGGCCAGAGAAAACTATGAAAGCAGTAAAACATTGTCTGAAATAGTACTGGAAAACTTTATGAATAGCCCTGAGACATTGTCTGATATAGTACCAGCAGATGAGCCCCTCAGGTCAGAAGGCACTCAAAATACAACTGGGAGTCACATCAATGACATGGATGGGGTAAATTTGGGGGGGACCTCCATTTGCTGATGTGGCATGACTCAAAATGGGAAGAAACAGCTGAAAATATCCATTAATAAGTGGGAACATGGAATGAGCAAAGTATGAATCTAGGAAAATTGGAAGTTGTCAAAAATGAAATGCTGGTCTGATAGAGCCTGGTGGAACCACTGAGACTATGGCTCCTAGCTGCCCTTCATGTCTGGAATTGAACCTACACCTGTGGTTTCCAGCCAAACAAAATACAAACAAAAAGGCATATGAGTTGAACATTTACCTGAAGTAGATACACTCCTTGAAAAGAACAATCATGGGAGAAAGAAGGGGTGCTTATGCACAGGGAGACAGCTCAGGGGGCAGGAGTGTATGGAGGGATGGACACTGGGA
>NW_006921933.1:1333612-1350061 GCF_000298275.1 Orycteropus afer afer
CAATAACATAAATGGTGGCAACATACCAGATGGAGTACACAGGAATTAGATTGACTACATCTGTGGAAAGAGATGATGGAGTAGCTCAATATTTTCAACCAAAACCAGGCCAGGAGCTGACTGTGGAACAGACTATCAACTGTTCACATGCAAGGTCAAGGTGAAGCTGAAGACAATTAGAACAAGAACACAAGAGCCAAGGTATGACCTTGATTATATCCCACCTGAATTTAGAGACCATCTGAAGAATAGATATGATGTACTGAACACCACTGACTGAAAACCAGATGAATTGTGGGATGACATCAAGAACATCATCCATGAAGAAAGCAAAAGGTCATTAAAAAGACAAGAAAGGAAAAAAAAGACCAAAATGGATGTCAGAAGATACACTGAAACTTGTTCCTGAACAGAGAGTAGCTAAAGCAAATGGAAGAAATCACAAGATAAAAAAGCTGAACAAAAGATTTCAAAGAGCAGTTCAAGAAGACAAAGTCAATTACTGTAATGAAATGTGCAAAGACCTTGAGTTAGAAAACCAAAAGGGAAGGACACATTCGGCATTTCTCAAGCTGAAAGAACTGAAGAAATTTAAGCCTTGAGTTGCAGTATTGAAAGAATTTATGGGCAAAATATTGAATGATGTAGGAAACTTCAAAAGAAGATGGAAGGAATACACAGAGTCACTGTACCAAGAAGAATGGCTCAATGTTCATCCATTTCAGAAGATGGCATATGATCAAGAACCAATGATATTGAAGGAAGAAGTCAAAGCTGCACTGAAGGAATTGGAAAAAATAAGGCTCCAGGAAATGACAGAATACCCATTGAGATGTTTCAACAAATGGATGCCATGTTAGAGGCACTTACTCGTCTATGCCAAGAAATTTGAAAGACTACTACCTGGCAAAATGACTGGAAGAAATCCATGTTTGTTTCCACTCCAAAGAAAGGTGATCCAACACAACGTGGAAATTATTGAACAATACCATTAATATCACACACAAGTAAAATCTTGCTGAAGATAATTCAAAAATGGTTGCAGCAGTATATTGACAGGGAACTTCCAGAAATGAAAGCTAGATTCAGAAGAGGACATGGAACAAGGGATATGACTGCTGATGTTAGACTGATCTTGGCTGACAGCAAAGAATAGCAGAAACATGTTTACCTGTGTTTTATTGACTATGCATCAGCATTCACCTGTGTGGATAATAACGAATTATGGATAACATTGAGAAGAATGGGAATTCCAGAACACTTAATTGTGCTCATGAGGAACAAGTACATAGACCAGGAGGCTGTCATTCAAACAAAACAAGGAGATTCTGCATGGTTTAAAACCAGGAAGGAAGCACATCAGGGTTGTTTCCTTTCACCATACTTACTCGATCTGTATGCTGAACAAATAATCCGAGAAGCTGGACTATATTAAGAAGAACACAGCATCAGGATTGGCAGAAGAATTATCAACAACTTGTGATATGCAGACAACGCAACTCTGTTTGCTGAAAATGAAGATGACTTGAAGCACTAACTGATGAAAATTAAAGACTTCTGTCTGCAGTATGGATTACATCTCAACATAAAGAAAACAAAAATACTCACAACTGGACCAGTAAGTATCATCAAGATAAATGGAGAAAAGATTGAAGTTATCAAAGACTTCAAATTACTTGGTTCCACAATCAACACCAATGGAAGCAGCCATCAAGAAATCAGACATTGTATTGCACTGGGAAAATCTGCTGTCAAAGACTCTTTAAAGAACTGAAGGAGCAACGATGTCTCTTTGAAGACAAAGGTGCTCCTAACCTGAGCCATGGTGTTTTCAGTCACCTCATATGTATCTGGGGAGCTCTGGTAGCATAGTGGCTAAGACCCTTGCCTGCTAACCAGACGGCTGGCAGTTCAAACCCACCAGCCACTCCTCGGAAGGAAGGTTGGGCAATCCTACTTCCGTAGTGATACTGCCTCGGAAACCCAAGGAGGGGTCACTATGAGTCGGGTTTGACTCGACGGCACATAACAACAACAACAACATATGTATCTGAGATCTGGACAATAAATAAGGAAGACCAAGAAGAGTTGATGCTTTTGAGTTGAGGTGTCAGTGAAGAATACTGAAAGTCCCATGAACTGCCCGAAGAACAAACAAATCTGTCCTGGAAGAATTGCAGCCAGAATGCTCCTTGGAAGTGAGAGTTGCCAGACCTTTTCTCACCTACTTTAGTCATGTTGTCAGAAGGGACCATTCCCTGGAAAAGGATATCATGCTTGGCAAAGTAGAGTGTCAGAAAAAAAGGAGAAGGCCCTCAACAAGATGGATTGACACAGTGGCTGCAACAATGGCCTCAGGTATAGCAAGACTTGTGAGGCTAGCACAGGACCAGGCAGTGTTTCATTCTGTTGTCATTATGAGTTAGATCCGATTTGATGGCACCTAGCAACAAGTCACTGAATAGGGATGCTGCTCTGGCAATAGTCCACCATAGATTGATTTCTTACTCTTATTTTAATCACCCAGGATAAAACTCCCAGATAGGTCATGAACTTAACTCCACCATTTACTAGTTGGATATCATCTCTTAGTCTCTGGACCCCAATTATCTGGTCAGGGAAATGGGGATAATAGTACAGTTGACGCAAAGACTAGAAAGTAGATATACCAAGTGTCCAGGAGAAGTATGGCATGTTGGAGGTACTCACTAAACAGAAACTGCCATTCCTATTGGTTAAACCAGAATTCAGATTCAATAGAATATGTATATTTCCATGTTCTAAAGCTCTTAAGAGGGAAAGCATTCTAAATAATTTTTGGATTAATTTTGAATAATTCTTTATGGTTTGGAGAGAAAATAATGTATAGAAGCATGAAGTAGCCAGGGTGTCAAATATACAGTATAATCATTTTGTCTGATCACTGCTAATACAGTTCAATCTAAATTGCCATCTCTTATTTGACATAATTATACATAACCAAACACTAATAAAAATTGCTGCCTTATATTTCAAATTAGTAATTATGGTAGTAAACATTAACAACATGTCAGATATAAGATGGTGATTTGTTCTGAAATGTATTAGAAATCATTATACTGTATGATAATTTTAATTACAGTTTGGTAGCAAGAGAGCATGTAGTGGTCTATTGCTCTCAGTGCATTATGGGAACTGGTGGCTCTTCAATTCAGTCCTAGCTCTGATTCCCATTGTTTGAGTTCAGGAAGTACAGGGTTCTTTCTCCACCTTTAATAGTGAGCCAGTTTCCTCTGCACAATCGGTATATCATGAGGTTTAAACCCATTCTGCTACTGTCTAAATTCTGGTCTGTCATGTGTTTTGTATGAAGGTAATTTCTGTATGCCTCCCTTTGTTCCTTTTTAATGGAAAACCTAGTGGTGCCCATCTCTAAAGATTATACTAATAACAAAATTAGATAATGTGTATAGAACGCTAGGTTCTATACCTGCAACTTAGAGAATCTTCAATAAACACAAATAAATAAGTTATTACTATTTTATATTAATATTCAGATCAATTAGTGTCCTAAACTTGTAAGGTAATGGTCTTGACAATAGTGACCAAAGGTCCTAGTTAAGAGAGAATGGGTGGTGAATGTGAGCATCCAATGTCTCTGAACTTCATTCTTCACAATGTGGTCTTTCTCCTTTCACACCTCCTTGCATGGTTTCTGCATTTCTTCTCATCACTCAGTGCTGTGAGTCAGTGTGATGACCCTGTGTTCTTTATGTTTTTGCCTCTGGAGAATGTCTGGCTCATCCTTTGTGGGCCCTGTGTCCCCATGTTAAGGAGCCCTGGTGGTTCAACAGTTAAGCCCATAGCTTACCCACAAAGTTGGCAGTTTTGAACCCACTGAGTGGCTCCATGGAAGAAAGACCTGATGATCTGTTCCCATAAAGATTACAGCCTAAAAAACCCTGTGAGGCAGTTCTATGCTCTCACATGGGGTCACATAAGTCTAAATCAACTCTATAACACCGAACAACAACATCTCCATGTTGGCTCTAACCATGGCCTCTAAGTTTGCCCACTGCCCACCTGGGCCCAGCATACACCCATGCTCTATTAACAAAAGCATGACAAGTGAGTACAAGAGCCATAAAACTACCACCTCCAGCCACATTCCACCTTGACATAATTGTAATTTGATAAAAAAAAAAAAAAAAAAAAAAACTCGCTGCCCTCGATTGGTCCTGACTCATAGTGACCCCTCCATGGGTTGCTGAGGCAGCATCTCTGTGGAAATAGACTGTCTAGTCTTCCTTCCGAAGAGTGGCTGGTGGGTTTCAACCTCCAGCCTTCTGGTTAACAGTTAAATGCTTAAGGCCCTAGCCACCAGAGCTCCTAGGCTCTCACTGAGGAATGTAATGGCCTCCTCCACCACCACCATAACCCCCCCCCAAAAAAAAAAAACTGTGAGACGTATTATTCCAAAGGAAGAACAATTTGTTTATAGTTCTTTCTGCCCATCCCTTTTTAAAGATCTCTGGGATTTTCTACAAGGGGCACTCTGGTGGCAAAGTGGGCAAGGCATTTGGCTGCTAACCAGAAAGTCAGCAGTTCAAACCCACCAGCTGCTTCATGGAAGAAAGATGAGGCAATCTACTTCTGTAATGACTTAAAACCTTGGAAACCCAATGGTGGTCGCTATGAGTTGGAATCGACTTGATGGCAATGGTTCTGGGACTTACAGCAGCTTCAAAAGCCTCTCCAAGCCCCAAGATCTCCATGCATTTACATAGTCTCCTGCAAGATGGGGAGGAGCAAGAGCAGTATGATAAAGCGCCTTTCCTTTCCACATTTCCACACTGTTTCAGGTAAAATATTCAGGAGAACAGACTGGACTGCTAATTAGAGAACTGTCTGAAACCACCACGAGCCACATTTCCATTGGTGCAATAAGCAAAGGTTCTTCATTAAAATCACTGTCCTCTGTAAGAGAAAGCTGTTTCAAGCGCAATAGATCTAATTCACAGGAGTGATCATGCAGACCCAGGTACAGTATTCATTATCAACTTAAAAAGTATGCCAAATCAATTAAAAACCATTTTAAAGGGAAGGAATAAAATTTAGTTCTACCTAACTGCAGCTCAGCTCTAATTTATCTTCCAGCCACTTTCAAAGGATTTTACTTGGTTCTTAATCTAACATTCATTGGAAAGAGTAATTCTCCTGAAATTACAAGGGCATCTCTTGCATCGTTTAATGCAAATGTTCCCATTCTTCGGAAATGGAGAGCAGCTTCTCCAGTAAAGACTCCCCCTAAGTTGTAAAAGGAGCTCTGGTGGCACAATGGTGAAGGCATTCTGCTGCTAGCCAAAAGGTCAGTGGTTCGAACCCCCCCAGCCACTCTTTGAGAGAAAGATCTATAAAGATTTACAGCTTTGGAAACACTATGGCACAGTTCTACTCTGTCCTATAGACTCACTATGGGTCAGAATCGACTCGGTAACAGTTGGTTTTGTTGTTGTTGTTTTGTTTTTTCAAGGTGGAAAGTAGAGGAGCCCAAGGATCTGCTTGAAGAAGAATAAAACACTATTTCAGAAGCTGCTCAGATGTAAAACGCTGTACATATCCCTATGACAAACTATATTCTAAATATAGGTTATTCACAACATGTTTGTTATAAAGCGAGGCATGTGAATTCCTGCCATGTCTTTCTTTACAAACATGCCAAGGCTTGTGTACCTTAATGAAATGCTGTATTATAGAGGCAAGAGGGAGCGACAAAGACACTGCGAAGAGGCAGAGCCTGGGATGCACTCCTGCTAGGGAGCTTCCGTTATCATCTGCATCATCTCAAAACATAATGATGCTTTAGAGGTCATGCAGACCAGTCACTTCCGTTTACAGGTGAAGAAAATGAAGCTTGAGATCCAATGAGATTTTTCCAGTGGCAAGGTGAGTTACAGGCAGAGGTAGAACTAAACCCAGGTCTGGGCTACCCAGTACCTTCCACTAGTGCTGAAAGGTTGACAAGACTCTAAAATAGACTTTGCCCTATTGGGGCACCTTTTTTAAGTCACCATCTTCGGATACTCAGATAAAAGTTCATAAAACTTGGAAGTGAGCTTATCTGTAGGATATTTTTAGTCATGCTACCAAAGTTAGCTGGATTGATTTTACACCTGGCATTTTTTAACCAAGGCCCAGGGGTACAATCCCACTCATTTCTTACCTCATTTTCTCCCTTTTAAGTAAAGCACCACTGTCCAGTGGTCACCAGTGGAACTAAGCAGAGAATAACCTTTTCCAACTCAATGCCTCCCCAGGATAGGACTTTCAGATACAGCAAACACCCAGAAGCCTACCCTGGTTTTGGATTAAAGCAGGGTCAGCAAAATTTTTGTGGACGGGCTCCTCTAGTAAACATTCTGCACTTTATGGCCATTTGGTCTCTGTCACAACTACTCAGCTCTACCACCATGCTGCCAAAGCAGCCGTCAACCATAAGTAAGCAAAGGAGTGTGGCTGTGTTCCAGTAAAATTTTGTTTATGGACACTGAAATTTGAATTTCATAGAATTTTAATGTGTCACAAAACATTTTTCTTCTTTGATTTTCTTCCCAACCATTTAAAAATGTAAAGACCATTCTTAGCTTGTAAGCTGTACAAAAACAGGCAGCCAGACAGATTTGGCTTGCTGCAGTAGTTTGTCAACCCTAGGTTTAGAGGAACGAAAGCAGCCACTAGAAAGAAAAACTCCTTTCACTACCTGCTGTATTCCTTATAATTTGCTATCAGCACTCATCTAGTGAACCCACACTTTTTATTAAACATGTTCACTTTTCCATTTGTTTCCAACAGGTGTTGGTTCAATAATGGTATATTCTCCTTGCTGTCAATTGGGTGGTGCAAATGGGTGAGCACTCAACTACTAGCCCAAAGTGTGGAAGTTGAAATCCACCCAAAGGCATCTCGGAAGACAGGCCTGGGGACCTGCTGCTGAAAGACACAGCCTTGGAAACCCTGTGGAGCGACTGTAGTCCGCACACATGGGGTCACCACCAGTCAGAATGAAATCTACAACAATACTCTTCTTGCTAATGACTCTGACAACCATGCTCCTTCCTGGCTGGGCAAGGTACCCTCCCCCTTGTGAAATATAACTGGAAGGACTAACTTGATCACCAAGAAACATCTGTGAGGTTATGTCGTTACTAAACCAAGGAGATGCAGAGAATTTTGCATCTTTGGAACAGATAGGTTTTCTAGAATGTGCGTTTTTAATCTTCATACATAAATACTACATTCATTTTGGAAAGAAATATTTTAGTTTCACATATGACCAATACCAACAAATCAGTTATCTGAAATCGTTATCAATCTTTTGTCTTCACAATGGAGTAAGTAGGAATGCTCTATTTAAGTACCTTTACACACAGCCCAGCTCTACTGGCATCAGCATATTACAAAAACCAATTTTCTTACATCAACTTCTATCTACTTCTAATTCTGTAGCATAGCTCTGGGGAGTTGCTACAAGGTCTGTGTAAACTGAAAATCTAAATAACATTATGACGCCTATTACAGAACTAATTTATAATCTAATACCCCAGTTGAATTTAATATCCTATTTATTTATTCAAGCAAAATATCTGGAAAAAATATGTCACATCATAATGTAGTTGTTATGAAAATGGAAAAATAAAGCAGAATTTTAGAGAAGCCATGATAATTGCTAGGGGCAGGTATGAGCAAGAATTTCGAAGCCCCTCATGTGAAGGAGAGACGGGAACCCTTTAATAAATGGAATTTTTGCTTTATAACACAATTATTGTCAAATTTGGTATTTTACATCAAATTTACAACTTTAAAATGTGATTCCTATTAATGTTATCTGCTCAGAGCTACTGCAGCATAAAACTGTTGGCCAACAGATGCCACCTCATCAACTGTTTTTAACAACTCCATTCCCATCCTGGATGGAAGAACTGAGCTTTATGACATTATTTACAAGCGGGCACTGCCAACACAAATGCACAGGCAATGCATGTATGTGTAACACAGACAGGGCCATGGTGGGGACTACTGAGCTGCTTCCTGGAATGCTGACAGTCACGCTGATTTCTTCATCTTAAGGTAAAAAGAAGGAAGGAAAGGAGGCCAAATGGGAAGAAGGAAGCACAGAGGTCGGGAGGAAGGAGAGAAATAATATGACATTTGAGGAAGCAAATCTATAAATATAAAAATATCATAAGGTGATCACTACACCCTATCACTGGGCACCCTTCAACATCCAGGAAGCAGAGGGATCCTGTCTTAGTTATCTAGTGCTGCTAACAGAGACAACCCATTCCCAAATGGGACTATAACCATAGGCATCAAAAAAACTCCAGGTATAGAGGTTGGGAATTACAGCATGTATTTTTGGGCAGAGACAATTCAATTCCTAACAGATAACTTGATAAAAGTTTGGCTTGACTGCTAACCAGAAGGTTGGTGGTTCAAACCCACCAGCTGCTCTGCAGAAGCAAGATGGGGCAATCTACTTCTGTAAAGATGTACAGTCTTAGAAACCAAGTCAGGGTCGCTATGAGTTGGAATTGACCTGATGGCAATGAGTTTGGTTTGGTTTTGGAGGATTCAACAGTACAGTTACGTAGATGATCCCAACACTTAGAGGAAGGGCACCTTCAGCCACCTTCAGTTGCCTGAATCCCTACAGTAGACAAGGGAAATGCCTACTGCTTGCTTTTTCTTGAGATAGAAAAACCATGCTTATAGCTTAGGTAGTAGCTCAAAGTCACATTGTCAGTAGAGGAACTACCCATTCAAAGATCCAGGTCCTAAAGTACGTGTGCACTCACATACATACATGCACATATACACACATGCACACCCACACCCACACCGGTGACTGCCAATCCTCACCAAAAAGCAGAATAAGCAGCTGCCTATATCATAGTGTCTCAAATGTTGAGGTCCTTGGGTCCCACTCCAAACTCCCATGTCTGGATTACAAGCCCACCCTAGACCATCTGCATTTCAGTAAGATCCCACCAGGTTATTCTGATGCACTTCAGAGTTTAAGAACCAGTGACCTCTGTAATCATTTGAAGAGATCCCTTTGCCCAAGCAATTTGCAATAGTCTGCTTGCTAACATAAAAGTTGGGGGTTCAAACCCACCCCAGGGAACTGCAGCAGCAAGGCCTGGAAATCTGTTTCCATAAAGATTAAACCAAACCAAACCCACTGCCATCAAGTTGTTTCCAACTCATAGTGACCCTGTAGAACAGAGTAGAACTGGTCAATAGAGTTTCTAAGGCATCTAGGTACATCTTTATGGAAGCAGATTGCTTCCTCTTTCTCCCCCAGAGCAGCGGTGGGTTTGAACCTTTTGATTAACAGCCAAATGCTTTAACCACTCTGCTACCAGAACCCCTTTCCACAAAGATTACAGCTAAGAAAACCCTATGGAGCATTCTACTCTATGGTGTCACCATAAGTTGAATCAAGTCCACAGCAGCGGGTGTGGGTTTTATTGATACTGTTTGCTCCCTCAATACCCTGAAATTTCATAATTACCGATTTATTCCTTTGCCTCTTAAAGGTTTTCTGGTCTCCAAAGGAACCAAAATTAAATTCAAAATGATCTGGGAGACAAATACCTTAAGTCATCTTACCACATGATGTCTTGTTCAACACCAAAGCCCTGAAGAAATTAGATAAAACTATCCCAAAGGTGGGGGGGAGTCTTTGAAGGTATCAAAGACACCCAAGTAGACTCAGTCTGGAACACATAAACATACATGAATACATGATCACATATAACCTGGGAACAAAATGCAGGAGTATCAAGCATGATGCATCCAGCTTCATCTTGTTCTGATGAGTAAAGTGTGGCATAACACAAAATTCGCATTCACATCCCTGAGGGGTTCCAGGGTGTACTGAACATCACACCAGGAAACAGGTGCTCCGAAAAAGTGTTCCTTCATGGCCATTCATCTTCAAAGAGATTCACCTGGATGCTTTTGTGTGTGGGTTCTCCTCTCTCCTGACAGACAGGCTCCCTCCAGGGATTTGCATTCTGCAAATTGAGCACTGGACCACCTCTATTTTGTGGGCATGTTCCTAGTACAGATTCTGTTTCTCTCCCACAACCCTCCCGTAGAGTCAGTTGAGTTTGGATGCTCAGGAACCATAAAGACACTCTCATCTTTGAACCACTTTACCTATTCCTTGTGAAAGGTACACATATAAGAAACCCAGCTCGGCTCTCTATTGATTATTACCTATAAATCTAGCTACTCGTAAAAGGGTTCCATGAGATACAGTCCGGGGACATAAATCTCTGTAAGAGAGATGAAATCTGATGGGAAATAAAATCCCCTCATTTCATTTATTTCCTTGTTTAAGACACTGACTTTCCAATGTGCTGTGAACATTAGTATGAGAGGATGGGGGATAGGGCAGAGCACTGGCTTGGGGTCAGACAGATGGGCATACAAACATAGCCTCTGACTCTAGCTATGTGTCACTAGGCAAGTCATTTGTCCTCGCTGAGCCTCAGTTTTTTCATCTCTAAAATAAGGATCATAAACTCCCTTGCAGAGCTGCTGTGAGATTAAATTAGATAAACTACAGTGCATCCAGCATATATTAGGAGCTCAATATAGTAGCTGTTACAAACAGCACATGTCCACCTTTAAAACTCTTTTTGATGCAAGGAAAGAAATGTGTGTGTGTGTGTGTGTGTGTATAAAAGCATAATTAGCTACCAAAAAAATTCATACTCTTCCTACAACCCCAAATAATGGTCCATAAGATATATTCATTCAACCAACTAACATTTATTGAGCACCAACTATGTCTTAAGGAGCCCTGGTGGCACAACGATTAAGAACTCGGCTGCTAACCAAAAAGTTGATGGTTCTAACCCATCCAGCAGCTTTGCAGGAGAAAGATCTGGTCATCTGTTTCTATAAAGATTCTAGTCAAGAAAACCATATGGAGAAGTTTTACTTTGTTATATGGGGTCACTATGTGTTAGAATCAACACGACAGCACATAACAACTATGTGTTGGGCTTTGTCTTAGGTGGTAGGAATTGCCAAGTTCAACCTCTACTTTTAAAAGTTTACTAGACCAACACTCCATGGTAGCCACAGAGGAAATGAGGTGGTGGGCAGAAAATAATATTTTTCTAAAAATTCATGTACTGCTCACTGATATAGCTCTGTATGTCCTTCATGATTCTGGAAGAACTGGGGCCATCCTCTCAGAAACCCTCGGAGTGTTCCACCCCAACCCTTGCTCTTTGTTTTCTTTTCCCACAGCTCCTGAGCAAGGGTCAGTCTCTGCATGTCCACACTGGTTTGCTATTTTGATTTAACCAACTGAAAGATCCCAGCACTGTGAACTTTGTGAGCCTTTTTAATGTCTTATGGCCACCTTCATAAGAAACAAGGAGCTTGTGGGGGGCTGTGGTTAAGGCATTGGGCTGCTAATCAAAAGGTGAGCAGTTCAAAGCCACCAGCTGTGCCATAGGAGGAAGATGAGACATCTACTTCCATAAAGATTTACAGCCTTGAAAACTTGATGGGAATTGCTGTCAGAGTCAGTTTGATGGCAGTGGGTTTGGCGTGGCTTTGGGTTCACAAGAAGGAGGTCTGGTGGTGTAGTGATGAAGGCATTTGGCTGCTAACCAAAAAGTCAGTTGTTTGAACCTGCCAGCCGCTCCATGGAAGAAAGATGAGGCAGTCTGCTTCTGTAAAGATTTACAGCCTTGGAAACCCAGTGGGGATCGCTGTGAGTTGGAACTGACTTGATGGCATTGAGTTTGCTTAGGTTTCTGATTTACAAGAAGAGTGGCTACACATAGTAGGCCCTTCATCAATGTGGGTTGAGCTGTACCACCCAGCCTTTATTGTAAAAATAGTACATTTCAGCACTAAGGTCCTTCCACTGGGTTACTCTTAGTGACCAAATAGTCCACTCCTGAGACGAAGCTGCTAAGCTCCAGATATATTTTCCCACAGCAAAAATTATAGACAGAAACTGATTATTCCTAGAAGAAGAAGAGCTTGCAGTGCTGAGAAAAACATCGGTGTTAGCATCCTCACTTTAAGCGTCCAGCAAAATTTGCTGCTGATTCTTCCCATCTAATCTTTTTTGTCTTCCAACTCTACACCTCCGTGATCTTCAGACCACATGGCAAAAACCACATTCCGCTCTCTTCCAAAGTATTTCAAAACTAAAATAGTCTTTGGTTTGTGCCAATAACCTCTTGGTGATACATATAGATAAACAGATAGATAACAGATATAGATACAGATATTAAAGGAGTTCTAGTGGTGTAGTGGTTAAGGCATTTGACTGCTAACCAAAAGGTTCAAACCCACCAGCTGTTCTGTGGAAGAAAGCTGAGTCAATCTGCTTCTGTAAAGATTTACAGCCTTGGGAACCCAATGATATAGATAGATACATATACATGCATGCAGATATGTGTGTGTGTGTGTATATATATATATATATATATATATATATATATATATATATTCATATATATATATATGAATTCAAGGTTTCTTATTTATATATATGTGGGTATGTGTGTGTGTGTGTGTGTGTATGTTTAGGCTTCTTATTCATATAGTTATAGATAAGTAGTTAGATAAACTTAAGGTTTCTTATTCAATATGTGAGAGTACTGGGTAGTGCAAATAGTTTAGTGTTCAACTACTAACTGAAAGATTCTAACCCACTCAGAGGTGCCTTGGAAGAAAGGCTGGTGATCTGCTTCTGAAAGCTCCTGGCCTTGAAATCCCCATGGAACACAGTTCTACTCTGTAGCACATGAAGCTGTCAGGAGTCAGAACTGATTTGGCAGCAACTGGAATTTTGAGTTATATATAAAACCCAACCAGTTTCCATCAAGTTGATTCCAACTCATGCATGTGGAGTCCAATTGCTCTAGAGCTGTTTTCTGAAATGTCTCGAGGTGGATTCAAACTTCCAACCTTTCAGTCGGTAGTCAAGCACTTAACCAATTGTGCCACCTGTGTGTGTGTGTGTGTGAGAGAGAGAGAGAGAGAGAGAGAGAGAGAGAGAGAGAGAAAGAGAAATGAGTAAGAAATCTTGAACTGACCAAATATTAACCAAAGAACAAAGCAAGGCTTAGTGATTCTGCTAGCATCTTGGAAAAGAAAGCATATGAATTTACTGAGTGAGCTCTGTACCATTCAGATTACCATTCTAGGATCACATGGACAGAAATTGGAGCCAGAGAAAGAAGACAGGAGGGTATTCAAGGTGATGGACAAAGAAATAATTTGGGGAGAGAGGGAAAAACACTTCTATCTTGAATCCAGCACAGTTATGCCAAGCATTTGTTATCGTTGTGTCTGGCTCCTTAAACCAAAAAAAGTAAAATCAAACAAACAATGAATTCACCAGCCAGAACCAGGCAGCATCTCCTGAGTTGATTCACACATGGTCTGCTCACACCCCACTCCCGCCACAGATGGTGACAGAGCTCCGCTGACACATGCACCCTCAGGCACCGAGACTTCCCCTGCGGTCCTGCTGCAAGACTGGCTGACTGCTCAGACTCTCCGGCTGGCATGGGGCAGTCTCTGCCTCCTCCCTGCTCCTTCGCCCTCTGCCCCCTCAAAATGGCACATGGTTAGCAGTGTGCTTACGATATGCGATTTGGGGCAGATAGTTGCTGGAGTTCCCATATGTTTAAGGTAACATAACTGGGCCAGTGAGAAAAAGGAATTTAAGCATTCTAGAAAACAGCAGGAGAGCAAATTGGCCTTTCCCTCTGAGAGCTATTATTAGAGAAGCCCAGCCCTATTCAACCAGAAAGCCAATATCTGGCCCATCCGCCGTTCCCTGCAACACCACCACACATCCCGCCCCTTTTCAAATAGAACTGCCCTAACGCATCCCAGTCAGACATGCATCTCATCTTTAATGTCGACCACTGGCTTGCAGAGATCAGTGGCAGCATCCCTCCCCATATAACAACGTGGCAGTCCAAAGTTTAATTCCACATAATCCCGAGAACTCACAGAACATGGCATTGCATTTGATTCGTACTCGTGGAATTTGGCGACCTGCTAGCGCTTCTCTCCTTCTCACGGTGTACCTGCTGAAGTCGCAGCTGCTGCCTAAACTTCGTAAATAAATGCAAAACAAATGCCAAATAAAGAAACCAACTTCCCAGGAAGCAGGAAGTGGAAAGGGCAGGAGATCACGGTTTTTGTTCTCAGAAAAGTGCTGTGATCTGCTTCTGAGCCTCATCCTGGCAGCTAAGGTGTCTCTATTATCCTGTGTCTTGAATGTTCTTTTACTTCTGCTAATAAAAGAGAAAGAGAAAGTAAGGAAGAATGAAGGGAGGAGGGGAGGAAGGAAAAATATGGGATGTAATGAAAGAGGAAGAGAGAGGAATGAAGAAAAGAAAGGAAAGACAGGGAGAAAGAAAGAAGAAACTATGTTCCTATCATTTGCCCTCCAATTGATGAGTACACAATGTTGGCTGAAAAAACAATACAACTTATTGTGTCCCCTAGCACACATTTCTATGGAAAGTAGAGTTTTTTGAGTCAGTCTTTGCAATGGACTACTCTCAATCATGCAGTCAAATTTAATGAGAAATAGGTAGCATTTCACTTCATCCTCAACTTCTGGGCATGTATCCACTGTCTGAAGACATTGCTGGGTGTACTTTTTTATTCCTCTGGTCCTTTGGCCTTCTGGGATGTGGTTCTCAACAGCAGCTTCTTGCAGAAGCATTGTGGAGTTAATCACTCAAAATATTCTGGCATGTCGCAGTCTGCGATCTCTTGGGAACAGCCAACGCACAATGGAATCAACCAAGCAAACATGAGAGAAGCCCAGCATTTCTCATCAGAGTAAGCATCGACTTTACCAGTGGGCTGTCAGGCAGCCACTGCTATGTCCCAGTCGATCTCAAAGGATACATCTACCCCTCACATAACATGAGGAACTAGAAGACAGAATGGGCATGACGTGTAGACTGTATGTGACTTAGAGTTCATACCTGCATGTTAGATTGTGGCTCCTGGTAACTCGTGCAAGCCAACTGAGTAACAGTAAGGATACATATATTGGTGTTGCTGGCTGCCACTGAATCAGCCCCCTATCCTGGCAATCCCGTGTACAACAGAATTAACTGCTACCCAGTCCTGCACCATCCCCATGAGCTTTTGTAGAATCATTGTGATCCATAGATTATACACTGGATGATTTTCAGAAGTCCATTGGCAGCCCTTTCTTCCTAACACAGCTGCTGAAATCTATTCAGCATCATAGCAACATGCAAGCCTCCACTGACGGACATGTGTGGGCTGCATATGAGGGGCACTGGCTAGGAACCAAACCTGGGTCTCCACATAGAAAGCAATAATTCTACCACGTGACCACCAATGTTCCCATAGTGATACTTAGAGCTCCAATTTACTGAATACATACTCCATGCAAGGTTCGATGCTATAATGTTTCATGTGCCTTGTCTTCCCCCAATAGACCAGGAGTTCCATAAAAGGCTGAGATCTGTCCTTTTGTGGTTCTTTCGGCTTACCATTGTCCCTGCCACATAATACTGACTAACACTTAGCTGGCATTAAGTAGATGCCAGGCATTATTCTAAGAACTTTATAGAAACTTATCAACAACAAACTTATCACAACTGCCTTATGAGGTAGGTATCTTATTATACCCATTTTTTTATATAGATATGAAAACTGAGGCTCAGAAATCTTCAGTAATTTGTCCAAGTGAATAGCGAAACCAGAATTCAAACACAGGTATTCTAATTCAAGAATCTTAGCTTTTATCTCTGTGCTATTATAGAAGCTCAATACACATTTCTGGAATGAATGAAAGATCTCATTTAATCATTGTTGTTGTTGTTGTTGTTGTTGTTAGGTGCCGTCGAATTGCTTCCGACTCATAGCGACCCCATGCACAGCAGAACAAAACACTGCCAAATCGCACACCAGCTCCATGATTCTTGCTATACTTGCACCCATTGTCACAGCCACCATGTCAATCCATCTCATCAAAGGCCTCCCCTCTTTCATCGACTCTTCACCTTACCAAGCATGACATTCTTCTCCAGGGAATGGTCCCCTCTGACAAAATGACCAAAGTAGCATCTTGGCTGCACTTCCTCCAGGACAGATCTGTTAGTTCTTTTGGCAGTCTATGGTACCTTCAGCATTCTTCGCCAACACCACAACTCAAAAGTATCAACTTTTCTTCGGTCTTCCTCATTCATTGTCCAGCTCTCACATGCATACGAGGTGATTGGAAATATCATGGTCTGTGTCAGGCACACCTTAGTCCTCAAGGAGACATCCTTGCTCCTCAGCACTTGAAACAGTTCCTTCACAGCCGACCTGCCCAGTGCTGTTGTTGTTAAGTGCCGTCGAGTCGTTTCCGACTCATAG